>NW_023458563.1:30532489-30535176 GCF_013731165.1 Rhagoletis pomonella
AAACATTATATCGAGATTTAAAAAATTTTTAAATTTCGACATTTCTCCTTCGACATTTTTATTTTCGACTTATCGTACGGATCCCTTTCAAAACTACCCGGAGGTCAATTAAAAATGAATAACTTTCACTTTTTTGTGCGGATTTTTTTCACTTATGTCTTATATTTTTCGCTAATAAGTTTTAAGAAATTAGTATTAAATAGGAAATTTTTCCATTTTTTGGAAAAAAAATTGTTTTTAAATGTGTGTATATATATCGTAAACATGTAATTTTTATTAGAAATGAATTGTAATTATCATTCATTTGATATGTTATTTGTTTTGATCGGTTAACGAATTCTCCATACATTAGAAATTAGTATGATCGACTTTTTTTCTTTAATCAAAAACCGTTATATAGCGATATTCCAAAAACTACACGTAGGAGATCAATTTATTTTTCTATTTATCTAATTAGTATAAGATCTTAGATTGAAAAGAATTGCAGCTGCTCCGCACCAAAATCAATGTTGACCAGTGTTATTAGTTAAGAAGCATTGAGTTTTAATATATAAAAAAGCAAGTGCCTCAAAGTCTTCGGAAAGTGTCACTCACTGGCAGCTAATTACATTAATTACATATGTAAAAATGTTGCAAAAAAAATTTCCAAAAAAAAAATTAAATTTTTGGTGATGTTTAGCAAACATTTTTCCAAAGAATATTTAAACAAAGTAAGTTTACAAAAAGATTTATAAGAAATTCGAAAATTTTATAAAACATTATTCAAATTTTTTAATTATAACTCCAGTATCATTTCGCTTTCCCTTGACAAAGTTTTGGCCCTAGCTAAATAAATTGTTTATGTACATACATATATAAAACCACACGAATGCACAACACGCATACATATGTACAATTATGTATTTATACAATTTAGTAAAACATACCTCTTTTCGCAACATTTAGTGCTGGCGTTGGCAAGATGTACAATTCATCTAAAAGTAAATCAGAGAAATTAAATTTAGTAAATCTGTTTTCATAATGTTTCATGCATATCTTGGAACGAGTATGTATAAAATGAAATTTCCAAAGTATATACATATGTATATACATTTGTATATATGTTCTAAATATTTTATAGGTTTCCAAGTATGATTAATTTTTCGCAATGTTATTGAGCTTTGTACCACCATTTTTGTTTGTTAGGAGAAATAGAAAAAATAACAAAGTCTGACGAGGAGATGTGGTGATCTCCGAAATAGCAGCTATAACTTCTACCGCTTGGACCTTGTTGCTTTTTCCATTTTTCCTAACAAACAAATTACGCCACAACAACAATAACAAAAGGTAGTATATGATGAGCCTGCCTGAAACTATACGATAAATCTAATCAATGTATAGAATTAACAATAACAACCACCCTGTCTAGTTAAAATGGCGGCGAATCAGGTGCACTTGATATAGCCCGATCACTTTAGACCAAAATCGACGTAAGATTAAAAAAAATTCCGGGAAGAAATTTGTTGACGCAGTTAGGTGTCTCCTGTTTAGGTGAACACAAAATGAAAAATTTTCCCCCAAATGCGATATGGGATGCGTCCGCCATCTTGGATTTTATGTTTTTTACGATTTGCGAGCGAATTTTGCATTTCTCGCGAAAAAAGGTAAACAAATTTGTTGAGAATTCGATTCCCTACAATTTTCATGTGCCTATCAATTTTTTTAAACAATTGCTTATTGCTAATAATATGCAAAAAATGCCCAAAATTAGGCAAGTGGCGCGGTTTTTTTCGAATTTTGAGCAATTTCTATTTGAAGTAAGCGGCACATTTAAATGGCAAAGTTGTAGAGGTTAAAATTTCCAATAAACGCATTATTTATATGTTTACGTACGACGTGTAGATCTCGACCAACAACGCGCTGAATGCAGCGGAAAGGGAGAAGCTACTCAAACCTTTTTTCCACAACACCTCAGAGGTAAAGTTATTGGCGCGTTTTATTTCAGAAATTTTTTTGAAATTCGCTACTTCTGTCTTGAAATTTCCTTATTTTTGTCTACACGCACATACAATTTTCCCTACCTATTTTTTAATTTAAAAACACTACACAAATTAAAAAATATGCGTATTTTTTATTCCACAGAAATAAAGGTAAACATTTTGTTGAATTGCTTTGTACTTATGTACCTACTTACATACAAATGTGTGTATGTACATTAGGGTGCCCATCGAAAATGTTTTTTGGAAATTTCAAGTCCCTACCCCCTCATTTTATTCGCTTTTATGAGAAATATTATAGCCTATTTTTATATATTTTTTAAAGGTCATTTAGAGATCGCGACTTGTCATCTTAGGTCAGAAAGTACGGTTTTGTAGATTTATGCGTTTTTGAATAACTATTTTTGATTCGATTTCAAAGATCAAATATGATCTAAGAAGAGGATATATAGGCCTTTAAAATGGTATATAATAACACAGGTCTGCAAAAAAATGGGTTCGGAATGTTCTATAAAAGTGTAGTGTCATTTCCGAAGTAATTTTTTGCGTAGAATCCGAATCCGGGGTTTAAATTGCTCTATCACGTCAGGACTTTGAGATATCATAACCTAAAAGTGCAAAAAACGCTGTTTTTGCCCATTTTTGAGGTTATGTAGCTACGAAGATTTTGCTCTTCATAAAAAAGTAAACGTGGTATTTTAAAGTATAAGT
>NW_023458563.1:30535186-30537392 GCF_013731165.1 Rhagoletis pomonella
CTCTTTTAAATGCCGTTGAGTTTGCTCAAATATCTTAATTTTTCACTTAGATATCGCATTTTGAAGTAAGTATGCAATCGACCGTATCACGTCTCATGTTATCTCAATGGATTTTCGAATATCGAAAAATTCACAAACATGGAAACTTCAAAATGCGATATCTCAGTGAAAAATAAAGATATTTAAGCAAACTCAACGGCATTTAAAAGAGGAAGACTTATACTTTAAAATACCACGTCTACTTTTTTATGAAGAGCAAAATCTGCGTAGCTACAAAACCTCAAAAATGGGCAAAAACAGCGTTTTTTGCACTTTTAGGTTAGGATATCTCAAAGTCCTTACGTGATAGAGCAATTTAAACCCCGGATTCGGATTCTACGCAAAAAATTACTTCGAAAATGGCCCTACACTTTCCTAGAACAAAACGTTGTTGACCTGTGTAATCTATTGTCGGACTTGGCTTGTTGGGATTTTTTATCGGGTAAATTAAAAAAAAGCATATTTCTCCAATTTTTTTAAATTTTGACGATCGATAAATTCCACAATTTCAAAATATGTAGTACTATCTAGAATTAAATCTATTTTTATATAAACTGATAGCTTATTTATAGCAATCGCATAAAAATTGTCAAAATTAGGCGATTCGTAAACACGGCTTTGAGTTTATATTGTTTATGTACCGGATACCGGACTTTCAGATTTTTTGAGCAGTGTGACTAAGGAACTCATCAATATTTATTCAAAATTGATATATACAATCGCCTTTTAGCAAATAAGTGGTTTTAAAAGAAATTTTAGAAATTTTGGGGTGGCACCGCCCACTTATATGATATTATTATTATTAAACAATAACCATTAGTACAATAAGAATTTTCTTCTTTTTTAGCACAACAAAATTTGCATTAATTGATATTAATAGCACATAAACTATTACAATATTAGTACAAAATATAAAATATAAGATATAAAGACTTAAACTAATGTTGATGATCGCTCCAGATAATTGGAGAAATGAGAATATATGATTCTTTTATCTCCGAGCGCACTTGTGCACAAGGGTATTATAACTTTGTTCACATAACGGTTGTTTGTAACAGGCAAACGAATCGAGATAGATATAGAAAAATGTATACATAAATGATCAGAATGAAAAGAGAAATCGATTAAGTGGTGACTGTCTGTCCATCCGTCTGTGCACACGATAACTCGAGTAAAAATTGAGATATCTTAACGAAACTTGGTACGTGCACTTCCTTCTGGCGTAGGACGGATGGTATTGAAAATCGACAAAATCGGACAATAACCAAGTCTACCTCCCATATAACAGTAATTTTCAGAAATACGAAAACTGCGATATTTTAGTAACTACTGAAGATTATTCACTCAAAATTGATATTTGCAATATGTTTTAGACGAAAAATAAGAATATTATAAATGTTTGGAAAATGAGGGTAGCCACGCCCACTTATGGTTACATGTGTATATATCTTGGTAACCGCTGCAACAATTTCTTCCAAACTTGGCCTAGTTGTTGGCCTTGGTATAACATACGAAATGACCGAACATTTTTTAAATCTGACAATAACCACGCCCACATCCCATATAACGGTAATTTAGAGAAAGACAAAATCTTCGATAAATCAGTAAATATTAAAGCTAATTTATTCAAAATTTGTGCTTGCAACAATTTTTTACCAAGAAATACGTTTATGATAAAATTTTGGAAAATGGGCGTGGCACCGCCCACTTATGATCACATATATGTATCTCGGTAACCGTTTTACCAATTTGTACCAAACTCGGTGTGGTTATTGTGCTTGCCATATAGAAGCAAAACGTTGAAAATGATTGAAATCGAACTAAAACAAGTAAGAGCAGCGCTGTCTTCGGCTAAGCCGAAGGCTTCATACTTTTCATGAACATCTGCAAATTTAACTTTGACAGATTACTGCTTTTGAATACATCTGCATACATCGATAGAGGAGTTACATACCTATATAAAAAATCGCATCTGAACAATCAGAGGTATGGAAGATATGCCTTATATTAGCACCAATCTAAGTGATTTTCACTGCTATGTGATCGGTATGTAAACCGGTAACACAATTTATTGGGTTTAGTTTCCTACATAAAGGAGATATATCGCAAAAACTGGTATCTGAACAATCAGTGGTATAGGAGATAAAGCTTATACAGCATAGATTTT
>NW_023458563.1:30537492-30540502 GCF_013731165.1 Rhagoletis pomonella
TTTTAGTTACCCCATCTTTTTAATTTTCACTGTAAGTTTTCTGTTGGTAATTATTGAAAACAGTGCGGAATTTCATGTTCCTAGCTATATAAATGGAGGAGCTATAACGAAAAATTTTATATCTGAACAATCAGCCGTATGGGAGCTATAGGTTATAGTAATCCGATCTTTGTAATTTTCACTGTAAGTATTCTGTTGATAATGGGTGCATGTACTGCAAAATTTCATGTTCCTAGCTGTATAAATGGAGAAGTTATAACGAAAAATCTCATATCTGAACAATCAGTTGTATGGGAGCTATATGTTATAGTGGTCCGATTCTTCCGGTTCCGACAAATGATTAATACATTATAAAAATACACCCACCTACCAAATGTTATCCGGATATCTCGAAAACTGAGAGACTAGATTGCATACAAACAGACGGACAGACGGACATGGCTAAATCGACTCAGCTCGACGTTCTGATCATATAAGTATACATTTTAATGGGTTGTGGAGTTCCAGATAATAAATAAATACGGAACGCACAATATTTCAGTAAAACTAATCCTCGTTTATTAGTAATTAATATTATATCAAATGTGGTTACCAAGAATATTGCAAAATAGTGAGTTGAACTACAAGAAGGACCGGCCAAGAAGAAAGATTTTAGTACCTTCATCTGTCAAACTAACTTCAGCAGGGTTGCATTCTAGACCTAGTTAGGAGGTTGCCACAGTACTCCCCCAGACTTTTAGCATGCGTAGCGAGGTGGAAGTCTTACTGCGCGTCCGGTTCTGGTCTTTTTTTCAGATGGCATAGGCTTCGCAACGTCCTCCTCTGAAGATGTGTTTTGCTGACTGTCGCCAATGCTTTGCGATTCTTCGCTAGTCTGGTATATAAAGGCAGGCTTAATACGGTCGATCGAGGCTGTTACCGATTTACCGTGAATTTTGAGCTTGAATGTCTTGTTTGAACGCTCCTCGACCTCGTATGGTCCATTGTATGGCGGTGTCAGCGATGGTCGCACAGTATCGTTTCTAACGAAAACATGGGTAGCTGTAGTCAGTGCTGGGAAAATGAAAGGCTTGCGCTTGTGGTGATGCGATGTGCTCGTCGGCTGCAGGTCGTGCATGATAGCTAACAGGTTCTGAACAAATTCCGATGGAGATGTCGGTTTGCGTGTTTCACACATGTCGCCTGGAAGTCTGATGTTAGTACCGTAGACCATTAGTGCGGGTGTTGCTTTAATATCAGGCTTATATATTGATCGGAAGCCAAGTAGGATGAGCGGCAGTTGATAAGACCAGTTAGGCGAATTTGTGCACATGATCGTTGCTTTTAAGGTTCGATGAAATCGCTCTATCAACCGTTTGACTGTGGATGGTAAGCTGTGGTTCGCAGATGTGAAATGCCCAATACTTTAGATAGTTCGCGAAACAGTGTAGACTCGAACTTAACGGTACGCCGAAGTTTTTTATCTAACCATTGATTAGGGCGAGGGCAATCGTTTCTGCGCTTATGTCTGCTAGAGGAATAGCTTCAGGCCACCTGGAAAAACCATCAATGATTGTTAGGCAAAACTTATACCCGTTTGATGGTGGCAGGGGGCCGATAATGTCGATGTTGAGGTGGTCGAATCGCTCCGATGGTAATTCGTACCTTTCCATTTTGGAAACAACGTGCCTACCCACCTTTGAGCGTTGGCATGGTATGCAATGCGCAACGTAATTGCCAACGTCGACGTCTATACTTTCCCATATAAAGTGTTGCTTTACTAACCGTGCAGTTGCTTTTTTTCCAGGGTGCGCAATGTTGTGAAATTTTGCAATTGCGAGCTGCCGTTGTTCAGGCGGTATGTAAGGGCGAGCTACGTTACCTGACACGTCGCATGTAATAGGCGTAGATTCTGCGGACAACTTGATTTGCTTGAATTGTAGGCCTGTGTTTGAACAATCAGTGGTATAGGAGATAAAGCTTATACAGCATAGATTTTGACGATTTTCTCAGTAGACTTTGTATTATTATTTATAAAATATCTTACGAAATTTATCGGTTTTAGCTGTTGAAATAAAGGAGTATTACAGTAAAATCCCATATCTGAACAATCAGATGTATGGAAGATACAAATATGTTATAGTTACCCGATCCTTGTTATTTTCACTGTAAGTATTCTGTTAATAATGAGTGAAAATGGTGCGAAATGGTTCATGTTCCTAGCTGCATAAATGGAGGAGTTATGATAAAAGACCTCATATCTGAACAAACAGTTGTATGGGGGCTGCAGGTTATAGTGACCCGATCTTTGTTATTTTCACTGTAAGTCTTCTGTTGATAATGAGTGAAAACAGCGCAAAATTTCATGGTCTTAGCTACATAAATGGAGGAGTTATAACGAAAAATCTCATATCTGAACAATCAGTTGTATGGGAGCTATAGGTTTTAGTTACCCCATCTTTTTAATTTTCACTGTAAGTTTTCTGTTGGTAATTATTGAAAACAGTGCGGAATTTCATGTTCCTAGCTATATAAATGGAGGAGCTATAACGAAAAATTTTATATCTGAACAATCAGCCGTATGGGAGCTATAGGTTATAGTAATCCGATCTTTGTAATTTTCACTGTAAGTATTCTGTTGATAATGGGTGCATGTACTGCAAAATTTCATGTTCCTAGCTGTATAAATGGAGAAGTTATAACGAAAAATCTCATATCTGAACAATCAGTTGTATGGGAGCTATATGTTATAGTGGTCCGATTCTTCCGGTTCCGACAAATGATTAATACATTATAAAAATACACCCACCTACCAAATGTTATCCGGATATCTCGAAAACTGAGAGACTAGATTGCATACAAACAGACGGACAGACGGACATGGCTAAATCGACTCAGCTCGACGTTCTGATCATATAAGTATACATTTTAATGGGTTGTGGAGTTCCAGATAATAAATAAATACGGAACGCACAATATTTCAGTAAAACTAATCCTCGTTTATTAGTAATTAATATTATATCAAATGTGG
>NW_023458563.1:30540602-30552481 GCF_013731165.1 Rhagoletis pomonella
TTTTGAAAAATTTTTGGAGTACTTCCGGAATTAATTTTCATACCACTATTGTGAGAGTATTGAAGTGATATTTTGTTTTTTTTTTTGTGTAAATATTTTTTAGATTTAAGTGTGAATTGATATTTTGTTGCATTTACTTAGTTTATATGTAGATTTAGGATTTAAGACTGAAAAGATATTTTGTTGAATTTTTATGTAAATATTTTATTAATTTTAAGACAAATGAATTTTGCTGGTGTACCTGAATTCTAAACACACATACTTTATAATAAAACTGCGTTTATAACAAACTCTCTGCTATTCTCATTCTAATAAGGGCAGCTGTATTCGAAATGTTACTGTTTTCCAGTTCTTCTTCGTAACTAACAAGATTCTCCATATCTGGGCTCTCCAATGGAATTTGATGTTTGAAAAATATACAAACGTTATGAATAGCACAGCACACATTTACAATTTGTGTAACTTTTTCTGGTGAATAGTGTAGCCCTCTCGAACCAATTATACATCGAAATCGGTTTTTCAAAACACCGAAACATCTCTCAATTACATTACGAGCTTTCGAGTGCTTTGTGTTGTAAATTCGTTGAATTTCATTGGCTGCGCTTCTGAATGGCGTCATCAAGTATGGCTGCAAAGGGTAACCAGAATCACCTACAAAAATTTTCATTGTCAGTAATAGTTTTATAGCCTTTTTAAGTTTTAAAACTTACCGAGTAGCCATGTGTTGGTTTTTCCATTGTTATAATCAGATTTTAGCTCCTGTTCTGCGTGACTCACATTCCAAACAATCGAATCATGATTCGCCCCTGGATGCCTAGCGTCAACAAATGTGATTACCATGTTGTGATCGCATATCTGTAAGGAAACTCAGTTTGTGTATATGTATACTTGTAAAGATAGTAAATCATTAACCTACCGCCATTACATTAATACTGTAAAAACCCTTGCGGTTGAGGTATAAATGGTGGTTGTCACTTCCTGGCGACTTAATTCGAACGTGTGTTCCATCAACACAACCAATAACCCCAGGTATTCCGTATTTCTCAAAGAAATATTCTTTAACTGCATTTTCCTCATCGATGTTTCTCCTAAAATTCACCCATTTCTGGCAAAAATGGTCCTCAAAAATATTTAGGCATTCTCTGATCACGTTTGCTGCAGTTGACTGCCCCATCGACGAAATATTTTCGTTACCAACAGATTTTTGGTAACTGCCGGTGGCGAGAAATCTTAAAAAAGTCGCGAGTTTTAGCTGGTGCGATAGGTGGGTGCTTCTATGTGATGGAGCCATGTGCTCTTTTAATTCGTTTAATATGTATTGGAATATTTCTTTATTGATTCGGAAATTTGCAACAAATCTAGAAACGAATACATTGTAGCATACAAAAATTATTCGCTAATCTTGAACTTACTCAGTCTCAGGAAGTTCCATTACATTGGTGTGGTCTCGCAATCTCCTCCTCTGTATCCGCCTTTCCCTTTCTTCGGATTCCTCGGCGTCCATTAGCGCTATAGCAGCATACATTTTTAAAAATTAATTTTCCTTATATTTCTTTCCGCAACACAACCAAAACACTTTTAAGCAAAACCAAAATGTAAACAATTCCGATGTTGCCCATTTAAAATAAAAAGCATTGAAATAAGCTGAAAATATTAGAAATCTAAGAAAAACTCTTTGGAAGTACATCAAAATTTCATCCGGCAACATCATACAACGTAACCGAGACGATTGCAACGTAATCGACGTAAAGACAAGACGAAGACGAACGACAGAGTTACAAAATTGCAATCCATGACGATATCGCCTACAGACGAATCGTTCGTGCGGCCTATCGTTCGAGATACATAATAAGGCTGTAAGAAAAAACTATCAATGAGTATTGATAGTCTAAAAAAATTTAAACTATCGATAGTGCCATTGATAGTTTGGCAACTCTAGTTTCCATACACGGGCAAGAATAGAAAGTGCAGTTTTCTGCTCGGTAGTTTTCACATAAAAACTTATCACAGTATAGACAGTAAGACTGCTTATACACAGTTCAAGTATTGAATTCAATTCTGCTCGGACATGGAAGAGAGGGGGTGAGAAGAAAAGGGACGAGTACACATGCGTCTGTACCGTCAAGTCGTTTCAACTTTCTTGCTTTGCTTTTGGCATTTTCGTTGCTTCCCATTTAAAGAACCAAAAACTTGAGTTCAACAGAATTGAAACGTGTAAAAGCAAATAGAAAACACAAAAGAGAATGAGCAAGAATTGCTTTCAAGTACTTGAATCGTGTAATCCGATGTTTACCATCGATGTTTACAATTTCCTAAAATCGCTAAAATGATGATATATCGATGCCAGTTTCAGCGATGTTTTAACATCGACTTATGCCCCTAAAAGTTTTTGACTGGCCATGAATTTGATTACTTATTCTTTTGAGGAACATTCTTATCTTTCGATATTAAAAATGCTTACTTAGTTATTAGGCTCAGCAAACTTACGACGGCATGCATTTCTATTCAATTTATAAAAATTTCAAAACATCGGATACCATCGATATATCGATGTTTTTGTGGCGATGTATTTTAGCATCGATGTTCATTTTTTCGATGCATCGAAACATCGGTGTATCGATGTTACTCCCCAAAATTTGCATCCCTATATACATGGCGTATTGATGGTAATACAAGCAATGTATTCTTTTGTGGATTTTATGTTACTTGAGAATTTAGACAACGTGCGAGCTGCCAGGTTCTGTTATCAATATAATTAACACAAGCTTTTTCGCGTAGTTGCCTTTCAATAAATAGAATAAACAAATATTCGCAAATAAATTGGATTTATTTTATAACTGACAACTAACGTACGCTTTTTGTTCTTTTCTCCATTTTGATTTTGACTCTATTACCGCCATCAACTTTATGTGTATAAATATTTACAAGCTGTCAAAATTTTGCGTAGTCCCACGAGCTAGGTAAAAACTATGGCATTCTTATTCACAAGGAGAAATCTCAAAATTTTTGTTTGGTATTTCCAAATTTTCTCTTTTTTATCAGTTGGCAAAAGCCCTCAGTGGCAGCGCTCCGAGCGTTGAGATAGTAATTTCATGTCAATTAGTAGAAAAGTTCCATGTTGAAAAAACTTTTTATTATGGCGAGAAAATTTTACATTGCTCTGCCAATTCGTAACTTTTTACTGCTGGAAATTTTTGACAGTTGTTCTGGTGCAAAAGTTGTTGAGCAATTAAAATCAGAAATTATACAAAAAAGACTTGTCTTTACTGACTTTTATTCTTCTAGAACTAAAAGCCATGCATTTATTAGACGTGTTAGTAATATAATTAGAACAAAAAAAATTCTTCAAAACCGTCAGGCCGAGTTGAAAATTTTCATTCACCTCATAGTTAACAAAAATTTACAATCCGTAGTACTTTTCTATCAATTCGCAAAAGCCGTTTGCACAAAAAAAGTTATGAAATGCGTTTTATTTAAATCGTTTAGAAAATGAGTCATTTATGTATACCATTTTATGTGGAATTATTCAATAAATTTCGTTTTACACTTGGGGTGTTCACAGTTCGTTCCAATTGTGTTTGAAAATGTAGACGTCTACATTTTGAGACATCTTTAGCATCAAACTGTGAGCACCCCTTTCTAGCAGTCGTCGCAAAATCGTCTCAAAACTTTGCTGGTGTTGCCAGACATTTCTTCTTTGCGTGCTTTTTTATATGTCGCCTTTCGATTTTGTTTCTGAAAAATTGTAATTATTTAACTTAATTGCCAATTCCTAATATTTGTTAATTCTTTTTCTTGATTTGTTTCTTTTCATCAGATATTGCGCTCAAATTAAATGTAAATACAGAAAAAGTGCCCAATAAATAAAAAAAATGCGATTAGTATTGCTATAATGCAACCCTGCTGCGAGGTTGCAAAATGTAGTCGCGTAAAAAACATGCCTTTGAGTGTGACCAAGGCGCATCAATTACAGGTGATAGCGAAAGAAGCTATGCTTCTTCTTATGAGCACGCTTGTGTCAAATTATCGTCTGTTTTGCTTTATTTACATCTCCGCGTATACATACACATATACGTCTATATATACCCTGCAAACAAATGCTCCCGAAATCTTTAAAAGTGTCGGAAATTTGCTACGATTCTTTTAGAAATCTTTAAAGAAAAACATATGAAGTGGTTGACAAGAACTAGTAAAGAAATTTCTGTACGATTTCTTAAAGTAAATTATAAAAAAAATTGTGAAACCTTTCAGAATTCTATGAAATCCTGGTATGCAGGGTATACATGTACATACGAATATTAATAGATAAAGAAGATGTTGATGACACAAGGAGTTCATACCAACGGTAAATGTTGTTTTTGTACGATTGCTACAACCTGTAGTTGTTGAATCATGGAGTGTGACAAAATGTAGACGGCGTCGTTTTCCAATTGTGTATGGGAAACAACAACACCACAGATTTTACGGTTAGAAAACGTCTTAAAATGTAGACGTCTACATTTTGAGACACTATTTGGAACGAACTGTGAACACCCCAACTATACTTTTTGAAACTATTTGGAGGTAATTATTTTTTGTTTCTTAAAAGCAACCCTGCGTGCTTGGAAGGCGTGTTACCAGTAATTTCATCCCTAGCATATTCATCCCCGAGGAAGGCGGTCGCCAAATTCACCGAAGGTTGTTTACTGGTTATATTGTGAAACTTATTTATTTGTTAAATAAACACACAAATTATTAATAAATCTATTTAACATATTCGAAACAACAAAACGTGATCTGTATTTTCGCTATAAATTGCAGCACTCACTGCTTTTTTAAAAAGAAAACTTTCTTCCAAGTCTGAACGTGGGGAAAAAGTGCATAGACAACGCGTTCAAAAAACGAGCGAGTATATTTCGGTAAAAGAGAAAGACTAATGGGAAAGAACTGAATCGGAAATATTCCTCTTCGGTACCAAGAAAAGACAAGATTTTAATAAATTAATTTTTAGTGTATTCCACAAATCCGTGTGATTGATCAAAATTCTAAGTTTATTTTTTAATTAAACCAGCATAAGTGAGCAAATTTGCGAGTTTAAAGCCGACCAATATACAGACGTACATATTGCTGAGACTAAAGAAAATCCTTTGATGCGTTCATTGTGTAATTTGTGGACTTCATGTGCTTCTATAGAGAATTTTGTGTACGAAACATAAATAATACGTACATATCCATGGGTCTGGTACGATACGTCGAAATTTAAATTGTCGAAACTAAAAACACCGAAAAAAAAATGTCGAAAAAAAATTGTTAGAAAATCAAGAATGTCGAGAAAAAAATTGTCGAAAGGAAAAATGTCGAAAACAAAAAATGTCGAAAATAAAAATATCGAAATAATGTAATGAATGATGTGTAAAATTCGCGCGAATTTTACACATCATTCATTACATTATTTCAACAGGTTTATTTATTTAAGTTCAATTCCACTAATCCTATGTACTAATATAATAAATGTTAAAGTTTGTGAGTGAGTATGTTTGTTGCTCGTTCACGCTAAAACGTCTGGATATATTTCAATTAAATTTGGAATATAGATATAATATACTAACATATAAAATATTTTTTGGAGTTGCCACCTCTTTCAAAAAAAAACCGATTAATTAACAAGTTTAACAAAATATTAGCAAGCGAAAGCGGTTCAGAAACTATATATTTCGGAAGTATTTTGTAATAGGGTTAAAAAAGTTTAAATCAATTCTTTGAAAAAGTTTAAACGAAATATTTTAATGTGGGTATCAAACGAGAATGCTTTATTGTAGAAATATTTTTAGAGAGTTGCCATCTTTTCAAAAAGTTAAAATCAATTTAAATAACACGTTAAATAATTTTTTTCTGCGTAATTTTGCAGAACTTTCTTTTTCCATCTTAGGAACTCTAGAACATTTGAAAATCTACTCAGAACACTTTTAATTTTTATTTTTTTCACACATTCAACTTTTTCGACTATTTTTCGACAATTTACGCGTTTTGGATTCTTTTTCGACCTTATTCATTTCGAAAGCATACGATTTCGACATTTTGCGTTTCGGTTAAACACTATATCGAGATTTAAAAAATTTTTAAATTTCGACATTTCTCTTTCGACATTTTTATTTTCGACTTATCGTACGGATCCCCATATCCATATGTGCATAGGTATATAACAACTGTCGGTGTAAATTCTTTCAGTTTGTTTCCTATTTGTGGCAAGACAAATGTACTCTTTTGAATTAAAATTAAGTGGTTTGAAAAAGCTCATTGCCTCCTATTGTTGACCTGCACAGACGAATAGAAGTATTAATGAATGACCGAGGAAAAACGAAATTTGCAAACGATATAAAATTGATTTCTTTGAGCCGTTAAAACAATCAACAAAACATTGTGCATCTTCGAGTACGGGAAATAAAGGCATTCAAGTTCGGCCAGCCTCTTATTTTTTGTCGTTGCGTAGTGCGCTGTTCACTTGTCTATAAATTCGTTTCCCTTAAAGCTTAGTATCCAGCTCTTAAGAAAAGCAAAAACTCCATATAAAATGACGTACAAGAAATGGCTAAGAAATTTTCTTGAGTCAAATTTTCTAAGGCAGTACGCAGTTCTTCAGAAATTTAGTACGCTTTCTACTACGGTTTTCTAAAGTTTTTTGTGAAAAAAGAGCACAAGGCAACTCAGGTTTGCAACAGAAATATATGCCCGTTCCATTATTTCTCGAGGAAAGAGTGAGGCAACAGGCTGTGAGGTATAAAAAATGTCAAAATTCCTTGGACACACACGCGAAATAATGGCAATTTTTTCTTGACCGTTTTCTTAAGAGCTGGATACTAAGCTTAAGGCCTGTATGCAGCTCGCAAGAAAAGCAAAAACTCCATATAAAATGACGTACAAGAAATGTCTAAGAAATTTTCTTGAGTCAAATTTCCTTAAAGCTTAGTATCCAGCTCTTAAGAAAAGCAAAAACTCCATATAAAATGACGTACAAGAAATGGCTAAGAAATTTTCTTGAGTCAAATTTCCTAAGGCAGTACGCATTCTTCAGAAGTACGCTTTCTACTACGGTTTTCTAAAGTTTTTTGTGAAAAAAGAGCACAAGGCAACTCAGGTTTGCAACAGAAATATATGCCCATTCCATTATTTCTTGAGGAAAGAGTGAGGCAACAGGCTGTGAGGTATAAAAAATGTCAAAATTCCTTGGACACACACGCGAAATAATGGCTATTTTTTCTTGACCGTTTTCTTAAGAGATGGATACTAAGCTTATGGCAGTACGCAGTTCTTAAGAAATTTACTACGCTTTCTACTACGGTTTTCTAAAGTTTTTTGTGAAAAAAGAGCACAAGGCAACCCAGACTTGCAACAGAAATATATGCCCGTTCCATTATTTCTTGAGGAAAGAGTGAGGCAACAGGCTGTGAGGTATCAAAAATGTCAAAATTCCTTGGACACACACGCGAAATAATGGAAATTTTTTCTTGACCGTTTTCTTGAGAGCTGCATACAAGGCTTTATAGTTGGCAACACCCTTCGTTCAGTTCTGTCATTCATAGAATTTAGAAGAGCAAAAAAGGTGTGCGAAACAAAAGGTAGTGGGTATCTTGAATTGTCAAAAACTTGGTGGGCGTTGGAAAGAGAGTATGCAATTTACATATATGTAATACTCCTATATTGGCAGTAAGAGCTAGTACCGTCCGAAAACACTACAGTACAGATATATCAATAAACACGTACGAAAGAAAAGGAACACATACGTTTATAAATAAACATGTACATAACACATAAAATAAAAATAAAAATGCAAAATGTAACTGCCACTGAAATTACGCAAATCGCTTTCAAGATATATTTTCAACTTGCTCCTGCTGCAGTAGCAATATTCATTTTTGCTGCAAGTGCATTCAACCCAATCGAGTGTTGCCATGTGACGCGATTTTTCTCGAATTTGTATAGAACTACAAAAGTTGCATCACATATAATTCCAGTTACATAAGTTACTCTCCTGATATTTACGATTTAAGTATTGAGCATTGCCGATTTTGTGGTTGTTTTGTGTGCATTACAGCGTTTGTAGAAATTCTTTCAAAATATCGGATAACATTCATAAGATAAAAACTTTTGCCTGTGGGGACCCTACGTTAGCAAGTTGGAATTTTTTTTCAAAAGCGATATGCACTCTTTTCCGTTGCAAGTCGCTTTCTTGAAATTGACTCGCGAAAAGTTGTAAGTTTACCCGTTTCCATGTGTTGGTGACATTTTTTTTTTTTTTTATAGTTCTAATTGACTTTTGTATTTTTCAAATTTGGAAACTGTCTGGCATCACCACGTCTCTTCTGGCAGGGACTTCTCGTTTTTCTTCGTCAATTTTTCTTGCGGCAATTTTTCGCTCTTCATTGTTCATTTGGATTTTTCTTCTACTTTCACACTTCAGTGTAGGAGATTTTTGCATAAAGAATTTTTCAACATCCAAAGGAATGGAAAAAATTGCGAAATTGTGTTAAATTGAAAGAATTTTGTGAAAAATAATATATTTAGTATTGATTAGCGATGTGAAATTGATGAATGGAAAAAGTGTGTATATAAAAGAAAATGCGAAAATAGTGAAAGCACATTTCTCTTCAGACATTCGTCCAGCCCACGGATGTGTCTGTTTAGTGTGTGTAGGGGTTGGGCATGATACAAAAAAGAAGGTAGTTTCCATGATAAAAATATAGTAAGGTAGAACCGCTGAGAGTCACTTTTAAAATTCTTGACGTTTCCAAACAATTTAATTTTTAAATTTACTCACGAACTCGCACACACATTTTCATTTTCAATCTCAAGCAACAACAATTTCGAAAAATTTCAATTTTTTATTTTCACTTTATATCCCACCATGCAAAACATTAGAAATAGGCAACAATCGTCAATGGCAACAAATTGGCGACTCGCCGATTTATCGCTATGGTGACATGTCAATTTTGAACAAAAAAGTTGTCAAAAACTCCGAAACTTATGAATATGGCGTCAATAGTATTGGCCAAAAGCATCTAAATTATGCCCAAGGGCAAGATTGAAAAAATAGGAAGCCTCACAGCTAGATTATGAATTAATTCCGATTGTAAGTTGCAATTTGGTTTACAAAAAAATAAATGAAGTATTAACAAGTAAGAAAGTCTAAGTTCGGGCGGAGCCGAACATTAAATACCCGGCGCAAGTATTCCATATATGCCTTTTCACATGGTAAGCCGGGGTGTATCAATTTTGAATAAATTAGCGTCCTTAAATTTCGAAATATTGACGTTTCGAGCATTTCTAAAATTTACCGTTATATGAAAAGCCGTAATTTTAGTCCGATTTCAATAATTTTGAACGTTTTGCTTTTATGTGGCAAGCACAATAACCATACCGAGTTTAGTACAAATTGGTAGAACGGTTACCGAGATACATATATGTGATCATAAGTGGGCGGTGCCACGCCCATTTTCCAAAATTTTATGATAAACGCATTTCCTGATAAAGAATTGTTGCAAGCATCAATTTTGAATAAATTAGCTTCAATATTTACGGATTTATCGAAGATTTCGTATTTCTCCAAATTACCGTTATAAAGGATGTGGGCGTGGTTATTGTCCCATTTTTAAAATTTTCGGCCATTTGGTATCCTGTACCAAGGCCAATAACTGTGCCAAGTTTGGAAGAAATCGGTGCAGCGGTAGCCAAGATATACACATGTAACACTAAGTGGGCGTGGCTACGCCCATTTTTCAAAATTTATAATATTCTTATTTTTTGTCTAAAAGTTATTGCAAATATCAATTTTAAGTGAATAATCTTCAGTAGTTACTAAAATATCGCAGTTTTCGTATTTCTGAAATTTACCGTTATATGGGAGGTAGGCGTGGTTATTGGCCGATTTTGCCCATTTTCAATACCATCCGTCCTACGCCCGAAAGAAGTACACGTGCCAAGTTTCGTTAAGATATCTTAATTTTTACTCGAGTTATCGTGTGCACAGACGGACGGACAGACGGACGGACGGACGGACAGACAGACAGTCACCGCTTAATCGATTTCTCTTTTCATCCTGATCATTTATGTATACATTTGTCTATATCTATCTCGATTCGTTTTGCCTGTTACAAACAACCGTTATGTGAACAAAGTTATAATACCCTTGTGCACAAGTGCGCTCGGGTATAAAAAGAATGAAATTATTCCAAATATCGCCTGAAGCGATAAGAAAAGGACTCATTCAGGTAATAAGAAAACGGCTCGCCCAGGCGAGTTGCCTTCGGCGGACGTTTTAGAGCGACCGGTAATAGGAAATCGATTCGATGGCAATATTACCGGCAATAAATTTGTTTCCGAGGGCGACACGTTTTCTTATTGCCGGCAAGCAACACAAATTGTTTGGTGGGTATGATTTTAAAATGTTGGCAAACTTCAAAAAAAAAAAATCATGGCCGACCAATTGAGAGAACGGTTCTACCTTGCTATGTTTTTATCATGGTTTCAATAAACAACTTTTTAATTAAAAAATTGCTCAATTGTGAAAAATTGGGAGCGGCGTTAACCAATTGTAAGTTTTTTGGTGGGGGAGACTTTATATCTCAAATTTGGGATTATAAATGAAATAGTTGTATTAATATTTACCTTTTAAAAATAATTAATATCTTTCAAAAATGCACTAAATCACCAGTTTCCACTTTTAAAACACTTCTAAAACGTTTCCGGTTATTATTTTATACAAACCAAATCATTTATTCACTTTTATTTAATATATTTCGTTAATAAAACAGAGTAAACAAACTTTGCGCCTGCTAAAATTATAACCTCAAATCGCTGGTATTGCCACTTTATTTCACATTTCATTTGTTTCATTTCATTTATTATTTATTATTTTATTTCATTTATTTCAATTTTCATTATTTATCGAAGTATTGATTTTTATGGAAAAAGCGCCGTAGGCGAAAATTTTTAATAAAAAATCGCGCGATTTTTTATTAAAAATTTTCATTATTTATATATATATTAAACGAAAGAAGATACCGAAAAGCATTGAACAGTGCACACATCTCATAAGGAAAAGTGAATTATTACGAAATACTAATACAGTGGCAGCACTATATCTATTTTGGAATCTCGCGTTTCAGCTCGCAAAGATTGTCAACTTCTTTTTAATAACAAAATAATCTATCTTAGGTTGATAAAACTATGTGTTTCTTTAATAAATAACTTAAATTATATACTTTAATAGTGTTTAAAAAGTGTGAACAGGTGATTTAGTGAATCTTTGTCGGTGTAATTGCCCATCGAAAACAACGAAATTTAACAAAAGTTTTTTGTTCATAACTTTTAAATGGTTAATAATATTATCACCCCCCTCCGGATTGTTAATAGGGGGGCCGAAACGCGTCGTTTGATACCCCTCCCGACTTTTCCGCACCTTTTTTAGGGGTTGTTACCGCACCCTAGAGAATTACCAAATTCTGGTGACGCATAGATACCTGCGGAAACATTTACCTAGAATACTGAGATGAGGTATTTTTCCAATGCAAACATGTACAGAAAAATGGGCGTGACACCTTCTCGAAAGTAACGTGATCACAGGGTGTATCCCTACAACGATTTTAAGCTAAACCTTGAGGGACTACATTATTCCCAAGACCCACAGGCATAAGCAAGTTTTACGATCGGCTTGGGTAAGGTTTAACCACTTAACCCCCCTTTGTTTTCGCCGCTACTGAATTCTATAAACTGTCAGCTTTCACACAATTTAAAATTCGACGGCTGAGTGGAAGATCGACCTGTCTCGGCAGCCAGTTTGAAAACGATCTATCTCAAAAAACTTTTCAAGAACGCCCTATTTCAGAATTCGTTTCAAAAACGCC
>NW_023458563.1:30552581-30557757 GCF_013731165.1 Rhagoletis pomonella
TCTTATTATTTAATGCCGAAAAGTAGAGCAAAGGGTAAGTTATTACACTATCTAATTACTTAATTACTTTATTTCCCGTCCCCGCGATTATAAGATTATGAATTTAGTATTGACAAGACCACAGAATCTAAAAGTTCTGCAATAATCTTTAACTGAAATCAAAGTTTGCTAAATTTTTTGCAAATAAAACAAAAACTTGTGGTCCGCTTTGATTTCTGTGGACTTATCAAGTCTTGCGGTAGAAGAGTTGTCTTTTTTGCTATAGTATATGCCTCTTTTATTTAGCATTCCCTGCTATTTTGTAGTGTACTATAGAAGCCTTTTTCACATGGTATTTGTTGTTTTTTTTTGTTTGTGGGCTGTTGACACCTAACTA
This sequence comes from Rhagoletis pomonella, assembly GCF_013731165.1. Taxonomy (NCBI): domain Eukaryota; kingdom Metazoa; phylum Arthropoda; class Insecta; order Diptera; family Tephritidae; genus Rhagoletis; species Rhagoletis pomonella. The sequence continues at coordinate 30,552,958 of NW_023458563.1, forward strand.
GCATTTATTGCTGTTTTTTGGTGGGCTACAGATGCCTTTTTGTATATAGCATTTTCTGCTATTTTTTAGTGGGCTGTTGATGCCTCTTTTACAAATGTTTCTGTTTACTTGTGGCGTTTTTAACTTTTCCCTCGGTGTGCACCTGATCGTGTTTAAATTTTTTATTTTTTATATTTTTTTTTATTCATTTTTATTTTTTTATTTATTTTTTTATTATTATTGTTATTATTGAGCCCTAGTTTTTATATGTACCTTATGAATTTTCCTACCAGTGTCCGTCTCTAGGGTTACTCGGTTGCCCTACCTTTTTATGCGAACCCTTTCCTTTTTATAGAGTGGTTTTTGTTTACTCTTACTCTGTTTGTCCCTTACATATACATCGTCTCCTACCATACACTTTTTTGTGCCTTTCGTTCTCCTATTTAGTCGAAGGTTTCGCGATTCTTGATTTTTCTAATTCGATCTTTAATTTCCCTGTGGACCTTACTTCTAAAATCTGTCAGTCCTTGGTAGTTTATTCTTTCGGTTCGATTAAAGAATACATCACTAGGCTTCCTTTTGGTCACAGAGTGAATCGTTGTATTATAGCGGTCGACTGTAATGTAGTCTAATTCTTTGGGACTCGTATTTCTTATTTCCCTTCGCAGACATCGATAGATTTCGATCAAAGTTGAATGAAATCTTTCGATCTGCCCATTCACTTCACTTCTAAACCTCTTATATAAATGCTTACTAGAGGGCTCATAAATCCTCTCTTATTGTCTGTTACTATACACCGAGGGGTTGTGAAGTAGTGGATAAGCTTGGCAAATTTTGCACGAAGAGTGAGGGATGAGCGGTATCTTATGTGGAAAAGTTTTGCAAACTTCGAAAATTTGTCAACACAGGATAGAAATTTTTCGTTTTGGATTTCGAAAATGTCAACGTGCAATATTTTAGGGAAATAGTACTTTTCCAGGATTCGCTGTTTATTTTCCCAGGGGTTTCTGTGTGCCCTCTTATGTTCATCTTCCACTATTTTACAAATTCTGTCTTCGTTGGCCACGTCCTCAACTACCCGTTGAGTTATCCTAATTTTATATAAGAGAAAATGTTCTAAATATACCTCCTGTATGAGTTGCAGACCATTCTCGGGGATTTTAATGCCATTTATGAGTGACGGATTGAGTCGCTCCTTTAGTACTTGTATTGCTGTCGGTTTATCGATGCTATCCAGGGTGATGTAGTGTCGAGTAAAACAAGGATGTGGGTTTTCGACGCATGTCAAAGCGTTACCTTCCCTGAACACTATTTGATTACGAAATACATTCAGGGGACATTCGACGTGTGGAATAAGGTCCGATGCGTCCTGCTCCGCGCTATGGACAGTCGCCATATCGCTTTCGATCTCTGAAGCTGAAGCGCTGTTCAATTGTGCATTTACCCTTGTCGGACTTCCACTTTCATCATCATCTACCTTACCCGTTGACTCTGCGCTGGTTAAATTGTTTGCTTGGCACGGCAGTCTTGACAGAGCATCGGCCACGACATTTGATTTACCTGGAGTTTAAATCAATTCGTGGTTGTACTCTTCGATGCTGGCCTTCCTCTCTTCAGCTTTGCATTGTAATTTCTGCTTCCCAATGCAAAAGTAAGAGGTTGGTGGTCAGTATAAATCTTAATCATCTTTGCACCATACAAATACGATCTTAAATTGTCCAGGGCCCAAACAATTGCCAGCATTTCTTTTTCATTTGTGGCGTAGTTCTCTTCTGTTCGGGTAAGGGAGCGCGATATATATGCGATTGGCCGGTCTCTTCCGGGTTCGCCTTGGGATAACACCCCTCCTATGGCATAGTTCGAAGCATTGAACGATTTCCCGAAATCAGGAAAAGCAAGGATGTCTGAGCAGACAAGCAATTTTTTTAGGTCCTCAAACGCCCTAAGAGCATCCGCATCCAGATTAATGCGAACGTTTCTCGACTGACAGGCCTTGATCTGCGAATTTTCCCCTCGCCTTAGGTTGGCTAAGGGTTTCGCCACTCTGGCGTAATCCCGGATCAATTTTCGATAATACGATGACATTCCAAGGAAACTTTTCAACTCTTTTAGCGTTCGGGGAGGTGACAGAGCTTCCATGGCCTGTACCTTTGAGGGGTCTGCTTTTATACCATCGGAGGTTATTATATACCCCAGGAACTCTACCTCTGTTCTCATAAACTTTGTTTTTTCTATGTTTACCCTGACGTTGGCGTCTGCCAGCCTTTTGAATACTATATCGACATTTTTCATATGCTCGTCTAAATCTTTACCAAACACTATGATATCGTCAATATAAACGTAGAATATTTTCCCAATATGTTCCTTCAAGACGTCGTCTATCATGCGCTGAAATATGGCCGGTGCATTCCTCAACCCAAAAGGAAGTCTTAAAAATTCGTACTTCCCATTCATGGTTGAAAATGCTGTTTTCGGGATGTCAGCCTCTTTCATTGCTATTTGGTGGAACCCGGACGTTAGGTCGATGGTCGTGAAGTATTTGGCGTGGCCGAGGCTGGCTAATGTTGCGTTGATTTCAGGGATGGGATAGGTATCGGGTATCGTGATTGCATTTAGGCGTTTAAAGTCCACTACCATTCTGTATTGCTTTTCTCCGGACGGCTTTGGTTTTTTAGGTACCACCCAGATTGGAGAATTGTAAGGGCTTTTGGATGGACGAATAATACCTTCGTCGAGTAGTTCGGAAATCTGTCTGTCCACCTCTTCTCTCATATTGGCCGGGTAGGGATAGCTTTTGGCGTATATAGGATCTTCGGTGGTAGTTTTTATTTGGGCCCTGACAGACGTTTTAATGTTAATTTTTGCGCTCAACGGCTCAAAGAGATGTGAGTTTTTTTTAAGTAGAGATTTCAAAGCGGGCAACACTGCTTCCGGGATCGATGCCTCAGATGCCCGGATCTATTTTCAAGGTATGATTTTTCCTATCTATCACAGCCCCCAATTCTTTCAGGATATCGTCGCCTATTATACCATCAAAAGAAGTCAGCCCTGGTAGGGCATAAAACGTTAGTATAGTATCATTCCCCATACTGTGAAAAAATTGTCCACTAATTTTTTTGTTTATTGGAACAGGCCCTGCAACAGTTTGCACTGAAAAGGGTGGATCAACCGGAGTTGAGCGGGCGGCTAGTTTGGGATTCACAAAATTTTTGTTCGCCCCTGTGTCGACAAGGAACTTTAGGGTAATATTGTCTTTGGTGACGCAAGTAAGGTAGGGTATGCTGGAATACAGATCAGCGCCCTTTATATGAAATAGGCTGGTGGCCCGTCCATCATAAAATTTACCTGCTGAGCCTCTTCTTCTCCTGGCTCACTGCTACTTGCTTCCACGTTGTAGAGTCGTTGCTGTTTTGGAAGTCTTTCAATTGATGATGCTGGTCCTCTTTTAAACGCGTTGTTGCTTGCAGGTCGATTCATGTAGTTTACCTGCTTAGACTGAATGCTGCCATCGATTTCCATTTTCTCCGCAGATTTCGGAGCCGTGGGTCTGCCTGGAGACGAAGTGTTGGACTCTTGGTTTGACTGGAACCTACTGTATGGCACTCTGTTGTATCCTTGGCCAGCGTTTCTGTTTGTCCAGTTATAACTGGTGCGGGCTCGAGGAGGTATGGCCGGCCTCTGGTGGTTTTGCAACAGATTATTCGTAGGAACAACAACCCTATTCACTGCGTTCGTATGCACTATTGTATTTCTTAAAGTCAGCTTTTTTATGCCAAGGCAATCTGAGTACGCCTCTGAAAGTGTTTTTGGTTTCTGGACTATTAGCATGCGTGATAATTCAGGATTCAGACCCCTAATAAACACGTCAAGGGCCCTATTGCGGTATGTTTCTATGAGGACGGAAACCGTTTCCTGTGTATAATCGTGTATATTTAATCTTGTTGACGATCAACGACAGTTGGTGGTTAACTGTCGCATAAACTTCATCTAGTTTGGAATTTCTTTGAGCCTACTGATTTAACTGGTGTTCTAGCGTCCGTATGTCCCTCTTCTCTGCGTAGTGCAGTGATAGGACCTTTTTTATCTCAGTCCAGTCACTCTCGAAAACATTATATGCAACTAGCGCCGCATCAGCCCCTCCCCGGATTTTTTGCCTAACGTGCTGAAGGATAGCCCTATACAAAGGTCTTTCCTTGATCACTTCGTAATCGGAAAGGATGGCTTTGACATTATGATAAACTTGATAAACTGCAGCCAATGCAACCCTGTCGCAACTCTAGCTATGTTTTCTTGGGCAATAATCGGGAACCGCATAAAAATTTTGCACGCAAATTCGACAAAAACGATATGATCCTGATAGAGATCTGGTTCAATTATTGCCCGTTCTGTTTGTTTTGTTTCACTGATAATTTAGCCGCACAGTTTGATAGCAGTGACAAATGAATTCATACACAAACAGATATTCTGTCATTGTTTCTTTAAAATTGCTTCAAATAAATCGCCTTTATGTTATATGTGCATTTATTTAAATAGATATTATCACGTGAATATAATTTTTTCCCATTTGATGAGTTAGTTTCTAGAATTTCTTTATCCTCGTGCTAGTAATATAAAGTTAGTGATACTGACCTCGATAACCAAAGAAAACAGGACTATTGTCGCAAGTGTTACACTGGCTACACACGACGAGCATATCCGGCGGTTCACGAGCATGCTCGCCAAAAATCAAAAAATTTTGATTTTCTGCGAGCATGCTTGTCGTTTGTAGCGTGGAGTGCGAGCATCGCATTGGAAACAAAAACAACAACCTCATTTTGTGTT
>NW_023458563.1:30557857-30559142 GCF_013731165.1 Rhagoletis pomonella
AAGGCCAGAATCGAAGAGTACAACCACGAATTGATTTACACTCCAGGTAAATCAAATGTCGTGGCCGATGCTCTGTCAAGACTGCCGTGCCAAGCAAACAATTTAACCAGCGCAGAGGCAACGGGTAAGGTAGATGATGATGAAAGTGGAAGTCCGACAAGGGTAAATGCCCAATTGAACAGCGCTTCAGCTTCAGAGATTGAAAGCGATATGGCGACTGTCCATAGCGCGGAGCAGGACGCATCGAACCTTATTCCACACGTCGAATGTCCCCTGAATGTATTTCGTAATCAAATAGTGCTCAGGGAAGGTAAGGCTTTGACATGCGTAGAAAACCCACATCCTGGTTTTACTCGACACTACATAACCCTGGATAGCATCGATAAACCGACAGTAATACAAGTACTAAAGGAGCGACTCAATCCGTCACTCATAAATGACATTAAAATCCTAGAGAATCGTCTGCAACTCCTTCAGGAGGTATATTTAGAACATTTTCTCTTATATAAAATTAGGATAACTCAACGGGTAGTTGAGGACGTGGCCCACGAAGACAGAATTTGCAAAATAGTGGAAGATGAACACAGGAGGGCACACAGAAACCCAAGGGAAAATAAAGAGCAAATCCTGGAAAAGTACTATTTCCCTAAAATGGCAAGTCGGATAAGGAAATTCGCATCTATCTGCGAAACTTGCCTCACAAACAAGTACGATAGACATCCCGCGGTACCCCCTATAAAAGAAACGCCTATTCCTAAATACCCATGCGAAATATTGCACGTTGACATTTTCGAAATCCAAAACGAAAAAATTCTATCCTGTGTTGACAAATTTTCGAAGTTTGCAAAACTTTTCCACATAAGGAACCGCTCATCCCTCACTCTTCGTGCAAAATTTGCCAAGCTTATCCACTACTTCACAACCCCCCGGGTAATAGTAACAGACAATGAGAGAGGATTTATGAGCCCTCCAGTAAGCAATTATATAAGAGGTTTAGGGATTGAATTGTACCATACTCCAGTGCAAAGAAGTGAAGTGAATGGGCAGATCGAAAGATTTCATTCAACTTTGATCGAAATCTATCGATGTCTGCGAAGGGAAATAAGCAATACGAGCAATAGTTAATACGGGGGCTAACACACATACCTGTGTGAATGTGCTGACGCCGAATTTCCCCAAACACGCGCATAACCAGTGCGGGTAATTGAACTCGCATGCAAAAATAATCGAACATACATATAATTGAATCTATGGGAAGCGCAGCGTCAGCAGTTAATTCAGCCGG
>NW_023458563.1:30559152-30559448 GCF_013731165.1 Rhagoletis pomonella
GGCCACGCCAAATACTTCACGACCATCGACCTAACGTCCGGGTTCCACCAAATAGCAATGAAAGAGGCTGACATCCCGAAAACAGCATTTTCAACCATGAATGGGAAGTACGAATTTTTAAGACTTCCTTTTGGGCTGAGGAATGCACCGGCCATATTTCAGCGCATGATAGACGACGTCTTGAAGGAACATATTGGGAAAATATGCTACGTTTATATTGACGATATCATAGTGTTTGGTAAAGATTTAGACGAGCATATGAAAAATGTCGATATAGTATTCGAAAGGCTGGCAGA
>NW_023458563.1:30559548-30561796 GCF_013731165.1 Rhagoletis pomonella
CCCTTCTAATGTCATCCTTCTTCTCGTTCTGCTCTCCACGTCCAAAACCTTTGCATTGCATGCTACGGCTTCCACACAGCCACATCTAAAGGGAAAGACCAGCAAAATTATACAGGGTTTCAAACTCGACAAAACTAGGAAGGAAATGCTAAAGATTGAAAAACAGTTCTTAACTAAAATTCTCAGTTTGGAGATAAAAGAGGCTAATATACAAATAAAAATCGTTAATGACGCCATAAGAAAAACCTACGCGAAATTCTGGAAGATAATGAATACAATTCAGTAGTCGAAACACAAAACCAATTTCTAAAGCATACCAAAAACAAAACAGAAGGGACTCTTAATAGAAAACTACAAAATTCAATTAACGAAAACTTTGAAAAATTTGAATTGAGACGTAATGAGGATTGGTTAACAAAAAACACCAAAATCGCCATTCCTGTCGAGTGCAGATGGTTGCTTTCTTTGGGGAACAAGTTCGCTCTGCCAGTTTCTAGGAAAACATTTTGACCATTGCATTTAATAGCCGACATCGAACAAAGCATACAAACTATGGAGGATAACAGAGAAAAAGATATGGTGAGATGCAAATTTGCGACCAAAGTTAACACATTCAAAAATAACTTAATAAATAGTCCAAAAGAGAAATTTATACTTCAAATTTACGAAGAAACACGACGATTTATCAAGCAACATAAGGATTCCATAATTATTACGAACGCAGATAAAGGAAATAGGACAGTGGTGATGTACAAGGAAGATTATAAAGACCTCATCAGTGACAAGCTTACATATAAAACTATTAGAACTGACCCCACCCAAAAATTGATGAGAAAGAGTAATAATATTGTGAATGACCTCTACAAGAATAAAAACATCGATTTAAAACTGAAACATCACTTGACATGCACAGCAGCGACAGCACCTAGACTGTATGGTCTACCAAAAGTCCACAAAAGAAACATACCACTTCGACCAATTTCATCCTCAATAAATGTACCATGCTCCGGACTATCTAAATACATAGGACAAAGACTAAAAAATATCGTCTCCGAGAAATTTAATATAAGAAACTCATTAAATCTGAAAGAAAGTATAAAGGATCTGCATATTGATGATGATGAAATTCTCATATCCTTGGACGTCGTTTCCCTCTTTACAAATATACCCATTCACTTTGCAATCAACACAATAATGAAGCAGTGGTCGAGTCTGCAAAAACACACAAAAATCATAAAAAAGCAATTTCTAACGATATTAGAATTTTGTCTGAGGGAAAATAATTACTTTGTGTACGATGGAACTTACTACCAGCAAGTTTGTGGTATGCCGATTGGTAATCCTCTATCGCCAACTATAGCGGACATAGTTTTAGACAAAATTATTGACGACAGCATTATTGAGCTAAGATCCACTGACATATATATCAAATACATAACCAAATATGTGGATGATATATTCGCCGTAGTTAAGATGAAGGACGTGGAAGAGATTTTAAGAATATTTAATAGACAACATACAAAAACACAATTCACTCTGGAGAAAGAAAATGATAACAAATGAGCCTTCCTAGACATAGAAATATATAAAAATAAAAACAAACTAAAAACTAATTGGTACACCAAATCCGTAGCATCCTCAAGGATGATCAACTACCATTCCAACCCCCCATGGACTCAAAAGAGAAACACGGCTATAACTTTTATAAACAAAGTTAATTCCTTGAGTGACCAGGAGTTCATGGATCAGAACAAGAGAAAAATAAAAAGCATACTATGTAAAAACGGGTATCCTAACAAAATAATAGAAAGCTTACTAACAGCAGCAGCAAACAAAATCACATGTAAAAGTGGCAATACAAAACAAAGGAAGACAATTGCAAAATATATACAGGCGTCACATATATACCTAAACTTACGGACAACAAAACACTACGCAAAATTATTAAAAACAACAACGTAAGCTATGCACATAAGCCACATCACACTATCCAAGCCATTTATACCAAAACAAAAGATAAAATTGGTAAGGAACAACTACACAATGTAGTCTACGAAATAAAATGTCAAGGCAAAAAAGGAGAAAACTGCAGCAAGGTTTACATTGGCACAACGAAGAAATCGCTTGGAACGAGAATCAACGAACATAAGCTAGACGCCAAAAACAACAAGAGTACCACAGCATTAGCGCAACACCTGACGGAAAACAAACATACAGCTGATTTTGACAATGCAAAGATTTTGGACGT
>NW_023458563.1:30561896-30610457 GCF_013731165.1 Rhagoletis pomonella
ATATTTTCTTTTCCGGCTTTATATATCACTTTAAATTTAAAAGGTTGCAACCTGAGGAGCCATCTCTCTATTCTGGCAGGAGGTTTTGACGTGGGTTTGAAAATGGTTTCAAGGGGTTTATGGTCGGTAACCAACTCGAACTCCAGACCCATCAGATAGTAGTAATATCGCTCCACGGCCCATACTAGTGCTAGGCTCTCTTTCTCGGTCTGCGAGTACCTCTTTTCCGTGTCCGACAAGCTTTTACTCGCGAACGATATAATTTGTGCCTCATCCTGATCATCAATTTGCAGAAGTACCGCCCCTAGAGCTACTGGGCTTGCATCAGCTATGACACGCGTTCTCTTCTGAGGGTTAAAATAAGCAAGATTAGGTATGTTCGATAGGGCCTGTTTCAACTTGTCAAACGATTTCTGTTCGCTCTGCCCCCAATTGAATTTGCAGTTTAATTTTATTAAATTTCTCAATGGGTCTGTTGTATCGGCGAGGTCCGGAATGAACTTGCCCACATATGTCACTAGTCCCAGAAAACTCCGCACCTCTTCTTTTGACTGTGGAGCTCGGAAGTCCTTGATTGTTCCAACCTTGTCGGGGTCAGGTGCTATACCTTCGTCAGAAAGTAGATGGCCCAAAAATTTTAACTTTCGTATCTTCCAAATGCACTTCTTTTCGTTCATCAGCAAATTGTTATTTTTAAAAACGTCGATTACCCTTTTTACAGCTTCGTCATGTTCTTGTTCAGTTTTACCAAATACGATAATATCGTCTATATAATTAAAAGCATTATTACAGGAACATAGCAGTTTTTCTATTACCCGTTGGAAGATTTCGGGAGCTGAATTTATTCCGAACATTAACCTCTTATACCTGAATAGACCCTTGTGCGAAATAAAAGTAGTTATATAGCGGCTAGGTTCATCCAGCTCAAGTTGATGGTATGCCCATTTAAGGTCGATTCGTGAAAAAAAACTTTGCGCCTTGTAACTTGGTCATGAAAGTGTCAAAAGTGGGAAGGGGATAGTTTTCCCGCCGTACGGCTTGATTTGCCCGCCGCATGTCAATGCACAACCTCATTTCTCCACCTTCTTTATGCACTATGACTATCGGCGATATCCACGAGGAGGGCCCCGAGACCGGCTCGATGATGTCTAAAGCAAGCATTTGGTCAATCTTATCTCCCACCTGTTTCTCTAATGCAATAGGTACGCGACGCATTGGTTGTTGTACAGGTTTGACTGTAGGGTCTATTGATAGTTTTATTTGGACCCCCTTCATCTTTGGAAACGGTTGCCCAACCTCTACACGATTTACACCTAAACCCAGTTTTAAAACTCCAAGCTGCATAGCTGTGTCACGTCCCAGTAATGATTGGCACCCGTTCTTGATAACATAAAAAGTTGCTATTTTCTCTGACTTCTTACTCACTGTAATCGGCGCTTCAAATACTTGAAGCACGTTTAGAACATTATCTGATGCATAGGCTTTGAATTGGGCTAATGAATTTTCTCTCTCGTTCCATAAAACTGCCGCATTTTCTCGTAACGTTTCCCAGTCGTTTTCGCTCAGCAAATTCAGGCGTGTGCCCGAATCTATTATCATCGGTATTGTGCAGCCTCCGATACCACATAGCAGTTTTTCGTCCATAGATGAGTTGTTGAAAATTCTGAAGCAATTTACTTATTCCTCTTCTTCGTCCATTTCAACATTTCGCACCTTGTATGTTTCTGATCGTCTTTTCTTCGGCGAGCTTTGTTCGTTGCCAGTAATTTTACGTTTCTTGGTTTTGCATTTCCTGGCAAAATGTCCCATTAACCCACACTTATTGCACTTCGCTAACTTCGCCGGCATTTCGAGTCGTTACTACGATGCCCCTTTTTGCCACATCTTCCACACTCATCATTTTCATGTTTTGCGCTGTGCGATTTCGTATAAACGCGATTTACTGCCTCCTCTGCCGATTTGGGAAACATTGACACGGATTGTTTAGCAATCTGCTCATAGATTTGGCAGGTGTCCACTATCTCACTTAAACTTTGCTCTTTCTCCAATAGTTTTTTCTTTAGCTCGACTGGGGCCCAGGAGTCTATGATTTTGTCTTTAATGTAAATTTCATTTATTTCCTCTGTCGTGTTGCCAAACTCGCACTTTGACACTTGATGTCGGAGACGTAACAAATATTTGTTAAAGTTTTCACCCTCGATAGGTGATAAATTTCTGAATAGATGTCTCTCGAAAGTGGAGTTTCGTTTCGGCGAGAAGTACTCATTGAGTTTGGCTACTAATACGTCAAAAGGCTTTACGCCTTCGCTCTGTTCGACTAAAGCACCGGGAATATTGAATGCTACTTCTTGCAGCTGTGGGCCGCCCAAGTGCAACAATTTATTTTTCATCTTTACTGCATCACTTATATCTTCGGCTTGAAGATATAGGGAAAATGATCGGAACCACTTTTCCCATTCTGACCTTATGAGTGCCTTGTCAATACTTTCGCACAAGAATGGACGGATTTCCATCTCGATGGATTACTTGTTTTTGGCGTATGCGCTTTTAATGTATATGCCGATATTACGCCTGATGTTGTTGTCAAAATTTAATTAGTCACCCTCAGCGTATTTCTATGTTCCCGTTTGCAAAATTTAATTCGCCACCCCCGGTTCTACAATTGTTGACTTCTTCGCTATTTAATCTGAAATCAAAATGAGTTACTTACGCTTTCATGTATACGTTTATATGGCTCTATACATTTGAAATATGTGTATACATACTTATTTGCACAATCAAATGTGCTGCCTCGATATTTACATAAATATTTCCAACAGCCCTGAATTGTTCACATATGCCAATTTAATGCGCCTCTCGGTGGTGTAATTTGTTTTGCAAGACTTTTTTAGTCGCTCGCGCACTCGCTACGTATAAATAATTTTCCCAATACTGAATTCTTCACAGTTTTCGTACATGTGACAATTGAATGCACTTGCCCGTACTTGTAATATTTCGTAAGACTTTTGCAGTCACTAGCGTACTCGCTCACGCACACTCTGAATGGTAACACAATTTAATGTGTCACTTCCAATTAATCTGAAACGAAACATGGATGTACTCGTTACTCCGTCTACAACGAGTGGATTTTTCCTTTTCTACGAGTTTCACCGAAAGTTTGCAAAGAAAAATGGCCGCCATCTTTGTGCTCGCAACCTGTGCTTAGCAGAAGAAATTTTCCAAAGCCATTCACTTTAACTTTCGGCATCTCTCCATCCCATCCTCGTCGCCACTGTAATAACTTACCCTTTGCTCTACTTTTCGGTATTAAATAATAAGATAATAATTATGCTACTGCACAGGAAAAGTGTATTTATTTGCGATCGTTCAGATTCCACTTGACAACCTCACACGCCGTATACAACTGAACTGACAACTACTCGCTACCCCAGTATCGTCGTTTCTCACATTCACACTGACATCGTTACAGGTCTCTACAGATAGTATAATAGTATAGTATAATGGAAAAACATAAAAAATTAAAACAAAAAAAAACAGAATACTAATACTTAACGGATAAGCGAAACACTAACAATTAATTAAGTAAAGAATGTTTAAACAAAAGCACTAACAGGTACCGGATAAGAAAAACACATACTAACGGCTATTTAAGAGAAAATTATTTGGAAAGAACCTAGACTAATCTCAGGCAAAGCACAGTTTTTTCTCACCGTCCCCGAAGTAAGGTACAAGAAATGTAAAATTCATAAAACTTGCGGTGTGGATATCTAAAAAGGACACAATAATTCAAATTTTTTTTCTTTCTCATAAAATTATCGAAAGACAGTTTACTCTTCATATCCGGCGTTTTCGGCCTCAACATATACAGCTACGACTCCCCTCTGGTGACTATTGATCATGGGCATGGCTGGATCTTGAATGAACACTTTAGTCTCGTCCACGTGATTGACCTTAACTACTTTAACATAGCGTTGGAAAAACTAAGAGAGACAAAACGGTATGAGATCGAAAACGAAGCAGTGAGGACAGTTTTACAATTCCACCTGAACCAGACTAAGCTACGTCTTGAAGAACTTCAGATGACCAAATTGAGAAAGACACGTTCTATTGAATGGATCGGTTCGGCATGGAAATGGATAGCTGGCTCTCCGCCTGCTGCGGATTGGGACTATATCCTTCGAAGCCTAAACGAGGTGGTGACCAACAACAACCACCAATATCGCGGCAATGACAAGCTCTTTAACGGAGCCCGTGAAGCAATTGAGAAAGCAAATCAAATGATGGTTCACATTAATGCAATCAGCAAGAGTGTTAAAGAAGAAAACCTTTAACTTCTGGACCTAAGTAAGGTTCTCATCCTTAAAGAACAAGCATCAGAGGTGGTGCAAGCGTGCCAAATGGCAAAAACGGGCATCGTGAACACGAACCTGCTTGATCGAGAGGAAATTCATAGACTTATACTCGGAGAAGAGTCCTTACCATACCAAAACTCAATCGAGGCTATAAAACACGTATCGGCATCCGTATACTCGAACGGAACACTTCTTCTGTATGTTCTTTCCATGCCAAAGGTGAAGCCGGACAGCTATCGACTCTTAATGACATGAGCTGCTATTATAAATGGACACGTGGTACTCGACTATGAGAAAATGTTGATAAATCAGGACGAAACGTTCGGTATTAAAAATGATTGCCCGTCCATTGGCAATTACTCAATTTGCGCACCCAAATCGTTGGCTAGACTACCCGAAGACGGATGCATAGCGAGATTGTTAAAAGGCGGAAATGCGAAATGTCACTTCGAACCATCCAGCAGCATAATCATAGAAATGATGGACGAGACATCACTATTCCTAACGAACTTTTGGGGTAAAATCCAGGGAAAAAACTACGAAAACGTCCTGAATGGAACATATGTCGTTTTGCTCAACAACGAAACCATCGTAGTGGGAAACCAAACGTTTACCAGCAGGTCGACAAGGATGGTACAGGCTTTGCCACCTGCATTAACAAACATGACGAGTAATGGCCTGAAGCTGAATTTGGACTACATCCACGAGCTTAGCGTAACAAACATCCGACACCTACGAAAATTGGGCGAACCCTTTCACTTTTCGCTGATTATCGACACCGTTGCTTTGACGATCCTTGCATCAATATGCTACGTAATTTGGAGGAAGATTACTACAACTATCTCCTTTCCCAAGCTAAATCGCTCAATCAAACAAGATCAGCCAAACGCCCACTTCAAAGAACTACGTCAGGAACTACCTCATCAGCGGGACGCAGATGTTTAAAGGGGGGGGGGGGGTAGTTAATACGGGGGCTAACACACATACCTGTGTGAATGTGCTGACGCCGCACTTCCCCAAACACGCGCATAACTAGTGCGGGTAATTGAACTCGCATGCAAAAATAATCGAACATACGTTAGCATAATTGAATCTATGGGAAGCGCAGCGTCAGCAGTTAATTCAGCCGGTTAGACAGTAAGTCATAGTATTAAGAAATATGTTGTATTCATTCCATTTTGGACAGCGGGAGCAAATGGTAAATACACTTGTACAAAACTAATTATTGTCTTTTATTTTAGGAAGGACAACTTTAACTTTTTCGGGCTCACGGATGTGAGCTCGATGACTTATATATTATAGTGATTTTAAATATATTAGTGGTATTCATCTAAACCGATAACTTTATCAAGCAGATAATCTTATAAGTTTACGCACTATGTTACATGAACGACCCACACTCTCTTTTCGTTTACCCTGCCTACACACGACAAACACATCCGCGCACATGTGCGCCAACATTCTCGCTATCGTTTGTGATTTTGTACTCAAAGCGTAAACATGGAAGGGAAATTTATTTATATTTTACTTGTATGTATGTACATACATATACATATAGTAATTTAGCCTCATTTATCAAAAATTCAATTAACGCACATGGCTTGGACGCATTTATGCGCGATGTGCACACTGCAAGCATCAACACAAAATGAGGTTGTTGTTTTTGTTTTCAATGCGATGCTCGCACACCACGCTACCAAACGACAAGCATGCTCGCAGAAAATCAAAATTTTTTGATTTTTGGCGAGCATGCTCGTGAACCGCCGGATATGTTCGTCGTGTGTAGTCAGTGTAACACTTGCGACAATAGTCATGTTTTCTTTGGTTATCGAGGTCAGTATCACTAACTTTATATTACTAGCACGAGGATAAAGAAATTCTAGAAACTAACTCATCAAATGGGAAAAAATTATATTTACGTGATAATATCTATTTAAATAAATGCACATATAACATAAAGGCGATTTATTTGAAGCAATTTTAAAGAAACAATGACAGAATATCTGTTTGTGTATGAATTCATTTGTCACTGCTATCAAACTGTGCGGCTAAATTATCAGTGAAACAAAACAAACAGAACGGGCAATAATTGAACCAGATCTCTATCAGGATCATATCGTTTTTGTTGAATTTGCGTGCAAAATTTTTATGCGGTTCCCGATTATTGCCCAAGATAACATAGCTAGAGTTGCGACAGAGTTGCATTGGCTGCAGTTTATCAAGTTTATTCAGTGAAATCGCTGGAAAAATTTATCAGAAATGCGTAAACGAGTTTCCATACAAATTTTGACAGTTTATTTATAAGGTTTACACAATTATAAGTTTATACGGTTTATAATGCATTTATAAGGTTTGATGAATACCCTTATTAACTTTTTAATACAGTTTCAAATTACAAGTACATTAGTTTTTTTCGCAATGTCTATATATTTAGGAATGAAACAATTAATTTATTAATGCAGTTTTAAATTATGTACCAGCTGGCATATCGAATAAAGATAGTGCATCTGGGTAAAAAGTGGTAGAATGTTGAATGGATCTGCCACAATCGCCACCAACAACTGTCGCTTTTGCCTCGTCAATAAGTCGCTCCAAGTACGAGAGCTTTTGCTCGACAACGCCCGGACCAAATGTAGCTGGAATGCCAATATTTGTCTTAACATACGTTTTTTTTTTTGCCATATTAGCATAAAGCTGAAGGCTATATATTTGTTCATAGTCCGAATTTTACCGAGCAAGCATTTATGTAATACATAATGTATGTTCAACGACGAAGGAAAAGCGGTAGTTGTTGGTCGTTGGCCACGTTTTATCCAGATGCACTATCTTTATACGACATTCCGGTTGGAACATAATTTTAAACTGAATTAATAAATTAATTGTTTCATTCTTAAATATATATGCATTGCGAAAAAACTAATGTACTTGTAATTTGAAAATATATTAAAAAGTAAATATATTTAAAATCACTATAATATATACTTACGGTGACCATATTTATGAGAGCCGAATACGGGACAAAAATAATTGTTCAAATTTGTTCCACAACAGCTACAGATCTTTTTCAATGATCCTAGATGTATTAGCCCTGAAATGGTATCCTTATAGTAACATAACAAATCTGTAGGATAATTTTCTCGAGATTTTTACCCCGTAAAATTTGTTACATTTTAGTATAATAAAGTGCAATTTTAAGTCGCTAAGGCTTACCATTAATTTTTGGAATTTTTTTTTCGTTCGACCATTTTTTAAAACAGCACTTTCCACTCGCACTTGCACTTTATAATACGCAATTTTAATAAATTACAAAAATGCAAACCAAAATTTTTTTTCGAAAGATTCTAAATATAAAGATTGAAATTTTAGTGAAACCTTGCAGAACTAATTTTTATAGTTTTTACATAAAGTTGAAAAATTGTATTATATGGTAAAATAAATAATAAACATTAAATAAACCAAGGAAATATAGCCAAAAGTTACTAAAATGTCGGGTCCTAATTCCTGTTTTGGTCACTGTATGTATGCCTGAATTCGAATCACAGGCATTCAAATTAGAAAATAATAACTTAAAACTGGTTCAAGGCATGGAAATACTGTAAACGGGACAAGTACAGGGCATTAAAAGAAATACAGAACATTTGGCGTCACGTATAAAATAAGTAAACTAACAGGACAATGGGTCAAAAAAGAGGACTGTCCCGTATAATACAGGACGGATGGTCACCGTATATATACTATTGAAATAATTACAATGCGTACGAATTTTCGTCTTCTGAAGTACATTTTACGGTTTGTGAAGTACATTTCATGGTTTCTGAAGTAAAATGGACTATCCTGAAGTACATTTGATGGTTTCCGAAGTACTTTTGACTATCTGAAATACTTTTTACGGTTTCTGAAGTACAATTGACTAATCTTAAGAACATTTTATAGTTTCTGAAATCCTTTTAATGGTTCTGAAGTACAACTGACTATCCTGAAGGTACATTTTACATTTTCTGAAGTACAATTTATTATTTTGAAGTATTACTGTTTCTGAAGTACAACTGTCTATTCTGAAGTACATTTAATGCTTTCTGAAGTACTCTTGGAAAAGGTGTAGTAAATATTGGTTTTTCAAGCTCAAAACTCATTGAGCGTTGGCAAAACATGGGGAATAATGTGCGGGCTTTGGTAATAGTTTGCGACAATGCCAATGTTAAATCCAATAGAGAACATTTGGGCTAAAGTTAAAATGGAAGTAAAAGCGAACCTGCCTGTGTCAAATGTTCATCCCTCCGGACTTTGCGAACAGAGATTACAGTATTTGGAAACAGTTATAGATAACGCGAAAATAACAATAATTGAGGGAGATTTCACAAGGGCTGTACCGCACTCAACTAATTTTCATACAGAAGCACTTGCATTTTGGGGTGTAATGTTCCTTGGTCGCATCTTTGTTTACTTACATTGATAAATGTTGTTTTTAATAAAATTTGATTTTCAGTACCCCACAAGACCTCATTTCAAATTTATATTATCTTATTTTGAATCTACTTTTTTCTCATTTTGAATTTACTGTTTCTTATTTTGAATTTTCACATTCTCATTATGAATTTACATTTCTCAATATCAAGTTATAAATTCCCAATTCAATTTTAACTTACACTGCTCAATTTCAATTAACGCAATCTCATTTCAATTTACTTTTTCTCAATATAATTTTACATTTTCTCAATACGAACTTGAAAAGGTGTAGTTGAAGTATTGCACATATAATTTTTTTTACTGGCGTAGTAAAATTTATGACTAACAGAACGTAATTTGCCAAAGAACCTAAACTCGCTATAAATTTGTTAAAGCCGCCGGCGGTAGTAAATAATAAGTATAGTTTCAAGCGCTAGTAAGAGAAATACCGGAAATTACCTTCAACAGTGTTTAACATTCCAAACTGTTAAGTTTTAGGCACTTCGTTAAGAATTACTTTGTTTGGTTTCCTCACACAGGGAGTTAGTGAAATACAGATATACAATAAAATCCTCGCATAATTCACATACATGCATCTTAAAAGTGTACATACGTAGGTACTTCTACTACCCCGCAAGCGAAAAAATTTCAGTTAATGCGATCAGGGCTGCCGACTATACTTAGCTATGAAGTACCATATTGGGGATAGAAAAGTGCCAAAATGTGCCAAATAAAAAAATAAAAGTGCCAAAAAAGGTGTAATTCTTACTAGTTCTTCTCATTTAGCAATAAAATTACAAACACATTACTAAAACAAAAGTCCAATGCAAAGTAATATAAACCAATTGAAACACTATAGAAATTAGAAAATTTTAGTTGACAAAAAGATGTACACGTAAGGATTTCACAAAAATGTATTGGAATATTATTATTTTTCAAAAGGGCCACTTTGGCACTTTGTGCCAAATTGAAAAACTAAGTGCCATTAGAAGTAAAATACGGCCAAAAATGGCACGGTTTGAACCAAGTTGACAGCCCTGAGTACGATGTGTTTCTTCTGAATACTGTTAAGGCGATGTGGATAATGCTGCATAGTCGTGTGCCATGGGATGGTAAAAGTAAACGGAAAATAATTGTCTATAATTAACGTACCGGAGTGGTCTAATACAACTCGGAGGTAGAAGGTCCGGTTAAATACAACAACTGCTTTACCGATCACATGTTATATGCATAATGTCGAACTCGACGATAATGATATGCTGTTGACATCCATATATTTAA
Source organism: Rhagoletis pomonella (assembly GCF_013731165.1). Lineage (NCBI taxonomy): Eukaryota > Metazoa > Arthropoda > Insecta > Diptera > Tephritidae > Rhagoletis > Rhagoletis pomonella. The sequence continues at coordinate 30,571,976 of NW_023458563.1, forward strand.
CAACGGGTTAAAATAGTTCAGTTTACATTTAAAGTACTTTTCTATGTAAAGCAACAAAATAAAATCTTTATAGGAGCTGTTTTCATTACAAAGGCTTGCTCAAGCAGCTGCGGTATGGTACCGCGCGTTATAACCAGGGTTACCACTGAAAAACTTTCTTTCCTACCTAGAGGGGGTTGAAAAACCCAGCAAAATGGCTTATTTCCTACCATTTAAGAAAACGGCGTTTGACGGCAATAAATACATTTGTTTGCTGTTTTTATACCTAAAATAGGGGTTCCAGGTAAACAAAAAGATCAGAATAATAGATAGTATATACATAGCACACATAAAAATTTGGTGCGTGCTTTTAACCAGTGAAATGTGTGGCAGTGGAACCACATTTCCCGCTCATTAAGTACCCCCGCCGAAGAAGTAGTCGGATTTCAGCGAGCCCGAAAGAACAACTGGTACGATGAGGAGTGTCCGGAAGCTGCAGAGAAAAAAGATGCCGCCTACAGGACCACGCTGCGATCGGGCGCAACGCGCGCTATGTGGGACCGCTATAGGGATCTGAGAGGGGAAGCGAGACGTATTTGCCGCAATAATAAGAGAGAGGCCAAAATACTTGAGTGCGAAGAGCTTGAAATGCTGGCCGACAGGAAGAATGCCCGAAAATTTTACCAAAGAGTTAGGCGACTTACGGAAGGTTTCAAGACCAGGGCGTACTCCTGTAGGCTCAACAATGGAGACCTAGTAACCGATGCTCAGAGCGTACTTAAATTATGGAGGGAACACTTCTCCGCCTTACCGAATGGTAGCAGCACGGAAAGTTATGGAGAAGAAGAACCCGAGCCCGCAGTCGATGATGACGGAGTCGACGTTCCACCGCCTGATTATGACGAGGTACGAATAGCAATAACGCGGCTGAAAAACAACAAAGCTGCTGGAGCTGAGAGCCTGCCAGCTGAGCTATTCAAACACGGTAGCGAGGAGTTGATAAGGTGCATGCATCAACTCTTGGTCAGAATATGACCAGATGAACGCATGCCCGACGACTGGAATTTAGGTGTGCTCTGCCCAATCCACAAGAAAGGTGACCCCGCCATTCGCGCCAACTACCGCGGGATCAGCCTTCTAAGCATAGATTACAAGGTCTTATCGAGCGTATTGTGTGAAAGACTGAAACCCACCGTCAATGAAATTATTGGGCCTTATCAGTGTGGCTTTAGACCTGGAAAATCCACCATAGACCAGGTATTCACAATACGCCAAATCTTAGAAAAAACCCGCGAGAAAAGGATCGACACTCACCACCTATTTGTCGACTTCAAAGCCGCTTTAGACAGCACTAAAAGGAGTTGCCTATACGCCGCTATGTCTGAATTTGGTATCCCCTCAAAACTCAAACGGCTGTGTTAAATGACGTTGAGCAATACCACCAGCTCCGTCAGAATTGGAAAAGACCTCTCCAAGCCGTTCGCCACTAAACGGGGTTTCAGACAGGGCGACTCCCTTTCATGTGACTTCTTTAATCTGATATTGGAGAAGATAATAAGAGCTGCAGAACTGAACCGCTCAGGCACAATACTTTACAAGGGCGTACAATTGCTGGCTTATGCCGATGACATCGATATCATCGGTATCAAAATCCGCGAAGTCTGTTCTGCCTTTTCCAAGTTGGATAAGGAAGCAAAGCGAATGGGGCTGGTGGTAAACGAGGACAAGACGAAGTATCTCCTGTCATCAAACAAACAGTCAGCACATTCGCGCCTTGACACCCACGTGACTGTTGACAGTTATAATTTCGAGAAAGTAGATAATTTCGTTTACTTGGGAACCAGCATTAACACCGATAATAATGTCAGCATGGGAATCCAACGCAGAATCACACTTGCCAACAAGTGCTACTTTGGACTGAGTAGGCAATTCAGGAGTAAAGTCCTCTTTCGACGTACGAAAACCACGCTCAATAAGTCACTCATCATTCCCGTGCTGGTATATGGCGCAGAAGCATGGATAATGACAACATCCGATGAGGCGGCTCTTGGGGTGTTTGAGAGAAAGATTTTGCGGAAGATTTACGGGCCTTTACGCGTTGGCGACGGCGAGTACCGCAGACGATGGAACTATGAGCTGTATGAATGGACACCGACGCTCCAGCTCTGAAAGTATTAAACTCGGAACCCGCTGGTGGTAGCAGAGGAACAGGGAGGCCCCCACTGCGATGGAAAGATCAGGTAGAGAAGGACTTGGCTTCACTTGGCGATTCCAATTGGCGTCAGTTGGCACAGAAGGGAAACGACTGGCGTGCTTTGCTGAACTCGGCCAAAATCTCTTAGGCGGTTACAGCGCCAAATAACAAGAAGAAGCTTTTAACCGGACCCACGTACCGACATGTAATTCGACCCGTTGAACACGAATCTCACATCCGTTCTACGCCCTCAAAATTTCGAATAAATTGCGAAGGGGAAAAAATCCGCATAGTTTATAGTTCTAATAGAGCCTTCGGAGTAAATCGCGTGAAAAATCGCACGGTTAGGCTTGCCAAATGCCCGGCTCTAGGAGCCGCCGGTCTGGGAAAAATGTGCGCGCTGCGGGTTTGCCATTAATTTCTTCAAGTTGCGGTTAAAACCGTTGAGATCCTCCGATTTACGTGTATTTATCTTATATGGCTAATAAAATTACCAAATAACTACATTTTCTGAAAATTCTGTGGTATTTTCCACGTTTGTGTTTTATAAAATTTGCTTTCGGATTTAAACAACAACAGCTTTTATTTGAAATTGCCCTTGTGCACATTTGTGCCCGAAAAAAAGTCTGGGCTATTTCATGCACAAAGAAGAAGACGTTTATGACCTAAAAGTGGAACGCATTCGCTCTCTATTACCCATTTATCTAGCGTGAGGAACGCTTTCTGGGCTGTTTTGGGCACCCGCGGGCTCGTGTAGAACAAACCTAAAGTGACATACTACAACAAACCAAAGATTTTTGCTGTTTTATAAGCAAATAAACCTACCAAAATTTTAAGCGTCCTACTATTTATCCTACCAACGAGAAAAAAACCTACCAATTTGGTAGGAAAAGCCCAAAACGGCAACCCTGGTTATAACTCCGTATGGCATGTTTGCTCATGTATGGATATACATGCATACATTTGTATGTTGTTAACTTACATACATATGCCTCCACAGAATGCTATATGTGTATTCTTGTAATACTAGATATACATACTTCGTTCGAAAGCAGGTATGCTTTTCTTATAGAAGTGTGTGTAAATTTCAAAATAATTTGCAAGAACATAAAACCTAAATGTATACTATGCACTTAGCTTTAAATTTTAACCTTTTTCGCAGCTTCCTATGAAGATAAACATCTAAAGCAGGGATCAGAAGATTGGCACATTTGTACAGATTTGTACATTTTAACAGTTACAGAGTGGTGTTGTTTGGAAAGTGGTTATTGAGCTAAACTCATTGGCGAGTAGCTATAGTCAAAATAAAGTCGACTCCTAAAGTTAAAAGCAGCTTTTTGACATAACTTTCAATGGGATATCTGGTGGCTTTTAACTTTAGAGTCGACTTTATTTTGACTATAACTGCGGGCTATTATTTCTAGACAACACCACTCTGCGCCTGCCAAAATGTACAAATGTACAAATCTGTACAAATGTACATTATTTGGTTAGATTGCAGCTGTTATTAAAGCTAAATGTATTGTAAGCAAAATGTATAAAAAATTGGTAAAGGAAATTCTCACAGCCGCAGTAAAGTCGAAGCAAATGAAATTAAAATTAAATAATGTAAATAAAATATTTAAAAAAAAACGAGCTTTTTCGCACATTCGCACAAACATAGCAACGCTTTGCTCTATATGAAACAAAAACAGGGACAAAAATGAATAAATGGAACATAACAATGCTCAAATTAAAATAAAGCGCACAGCGCTTCAGCGATGCATGATTCAATAATAACGGGTGATTTTTTAAGAGCTTGATAACTTTTTTTAAAAAAAAAACGCATAAAATTTGCAAAATCTCATCGGTTCTTTATTTGAAACGTTAGATTGGTCCATGACATTTACTTTTTGAAGATAATTTCATTTAAATGTTGACCGCGGCTGCGTCTTAGGTGGTCCATTCGGAAAGTCCAATTTTGGGCAACTTTTTCGAGCATTTCGGCCGGAATAGCCCGAATTTCTTCGGAAATGTTGTCTTCCAAAGCTGGAATAGTTGCTGGCTTATTTCTGTAGACTTTAGACTTGACGTAGCCCCACAAAAAATAGTCTAAAGGCGTCAAATCGCATGATCTTGGTGGCCAACTTACCGGTCCATTTCTTGAGATGAATTGTTCTCCGAAGTTTTCCCTCAAAATGGCCATAGAATCGCGAGCTGTGTGGCATGTAGCGCCATCTTGTTGAAACCACATGTCAACCAAGTTCAGTTCTTCCATTTTTGGCAACAAAAAGTTTGTTAGCATCGAACGATAGCGATCGCCATTCACCGTAACGTTGCGTCCAACAGCATCTTTGAAAAAATACGGTCCAATGATTCCACCAGCGTACAAACCACACCAAACAGTGCATTTTTCGGGATGCATGGGCAGTTCTTGAACGGCTTCTGGTTGCTCTTCACTCCAAATGCGGCAATTTTGCTTATTTACGAAGCCATTCAACCAGAAATGAGCCTCATCGCTGAACAAAATTTGTCGGACGTAAAGCGCGAAACACATTTCGAACCGAACACTGATTTTGGTAATAAAATTCAATGATTTGCAAGCGTTGCTCGTTAGTAAGTCTATTCATGATGAAATTTCAAAGCATACTGAGCATCTTTCTCTTTGACACCATGTCTGAAATCCCACGTGATCTGTCAAATACTAATGCATGAAAATCCTAACCTCAAAAAAATCACCCTTTACAAGGCTAGATAATTATTGACAGCCGCGATGACTCTCCCTTACAAAAAGTTGCATTTACGAAGGACAGAGAAAGGGGAAGAATGCAATCCCTTGTTGCGAAAATGGTAGTAGGAAAGTACGCAAAGTAGGCATTTGTAGTAAAAATCCTTTTGTAAATTCTAATGTATTTGCAGGAAATCTGGCATTTTAAACGAAATTTTGAACGAAATATTAATAAATATATCTACGTGAATTACGTAATTTATGTGCTATTTAGCTGTATAAAAACTGCAAAGGGACTCAAAATTAAAATAAAACTCGTATGAGATTTATGTAAACATCCAATTTAAAAACAATTTATGTTTTCATCAGTTAAATGTTCTTCATATGCATTTACTACGTTTATACGCACGTATTATTTGCAAATAACAATTTGCAAAATGATAAACTTTGCCGTATAAACGCTGAGTTAATTTTTTATTTGCAAATAACTAAATCACGCAAATAAGTATTGATTAGTGGTACTATTTGCAAATGAGCGCAAGACGCCGATATTCTTAGGTTTATTTTCTTTTTCGATGGTCATGCCTTTTTATAATCAGGCAATATTAAAAAAGAACTTTTCACATCGAATAAACAGTGAGTTAGGTATTTGCAAAGCTTATACTTCTATTTCACAGCAAAGCTACACTTTTTCCAAGTAAATTTGCAAAAAAGCAACACGATGCCACTGCTAAGGGAGCGGTGCGAGACAGACAACTGTCAGTTTATCGAACCTTGTATTATTGAATCATTGCAGCCATAGTTGCCAACTAGGTGCTTTAAGCACTAGATTTAGTGCTTTTTGAAAATTAAAACGCCAAAAAAAATTACTTAGTGCCTAGTGCCTTTTTAGTGCTTTTTTTGAACTAATATTACTCCGAGATAGTAAAACCCTGAAATAATTTGAAATATTATAAGCTGTGGTGTCTCATGAGGTTGCGGAATTTACAAGAATATACAAATTTAAATGCACTAAAATACAACCATGATTGATAAAAAGCTGACGATGCAAACCCACCTTGTTGAATTCTATTCGCGTTGAAAATGCTAGTACGCAGGTAAGTTAGGTATTTCTTTTTTTCTTTTCTAATTGTTTGTACAAATATTGATTTTTTTACCACCTGAGTAAAACTTATCATTTCTTGGTGCTGAATCCAAATCTGGCCGTACAATTGCTCTAGTACTAGACTTTTTAGATATCCTACCCCCAGATTGCCAAAAACACGGTTTTTTGGGATATTTGAGGTTATATAATGAAAACATCAAATTTTTTGCTCATTTCATTATTTTCGTTTGTTGCGATTCGATTTTTCTTTCTCGAGATATACTAGTTTTAATAGTACTTAGGTATTACGTCGTAAGCATGAGTCATCATAGCATGTGTAGAGGCTATTCAATCGTTATGAGCGAAAACGTTTTGTGTATTGACTTATGTATGCACGCTTGTAAATATTGTTAATTTTTTGTTTTGTTAAATACAAACTGTTACGAAAAAGGCATCTTTTGATTTAAAAAAAATTGGTGCTTTTAGTTTGGTAAAACGCTTTTTTCCAATTTTTGGTGCTTTCTGAAAATCAAAAGTTGGCAACACTGATTGCAGCTATGTTGTTGTTGATGCTATGTACCCTGTGCGGAAAATCTCTAGTTTTGAACTGGGGCGCTTCTAGTACATTTAGAACCACTACTAGTTCGCGATAAATCTCTTTTGCATGCAAACAACTGGCGAATTTAACACAGCGATGTCATAGGAATTGGAAATTGTCCCCCGCTGCATTACCTTTTCCATAGTTCAGAACCAGTCCTAAATTCGACATATGGGATCTAGTTCGCTTTGCACCCCATTTTCTATAGTTTTGAAACTATACTGGGTAAACAAAAAACGTAACAAGATGTTTTCTTTTTGGGTTACCATGGTAGCAATTTTAAATTTTTTGCAGAGAAATGTACTTTCAATCTGAAATCAAATTTGTTTGAATGAATGTAAATTTAATTTTGCATTTGAAAACACGTTTACATACCTTTGGCTGTAGCTGAATTTGCAGAGGTGCTGACTGTTATGAAGAAGCATCTGCGACGTGCAGACTGAAAGCGTATTTGAACGAAAAACCCGCCAAGCAAAAATCTATTTAAAGTAAACAAGCCCCCCGCTGCATCCCTTTTTCAGTAGTATCGAACTAGTTCAAAATTCGCCAGATGAGATCTAGTTCGTTCAGCATCCCTTTTTCTATAGTTTTGAACCAGTTCTAAATTCGTCATTTTAGATATAGATTTCTAAAATTGTTTTTTAAAAGTACCACATATCGCCGCTTTTGAACTGGTGGCGATCTAGTTACTATCGGACTGGTTCGTTTTTGGCGATAAAAATCTAGTACGGAACTACAAATTTGGTTCACCAGTTCGGGGTTTCCCTACAGGGTATGAATGTATGGATATGTAACAACCTTGTGTATGTACATCAGTGTTGCCAGGTCAATGAAGTGGGAAATCGTCAGTTTAGTTCTCAAAAATCGTCATTTGCTTGTAAAAGTCGTCAACATATAAAACAAATTAATAAATAGAATCAGGAAGCTCTTTTGGTTTTTTTTTATTTATTCTAACTTCCGTTTGCTATGAGTAAAAAATAAAGAGTTTAACTTTTTTACGAATTTTTAAAATTCGCATTACTTTTAACAAAAATTGTTTTAATTGCAATAAAATCGTATTTTCATCTTAATTTTTTTTCAAACTGCCACTTAAATTTGTGCATTAAAAACTGTTCATACTTACAAGTTTTTCTAAAGAACTTATTCATAATTCCCTTCGCTCAATAAAATATGTACGGTACAGTGGAATAACGCCCTCCGAAATATCTCCCGTGGGTTTTATTTCCTTTTTAGGAAACACCGCGGGCGTTATTGCCTTTTTGGCTTTATTTCCTAAAAAAAGGGAAAGGCTCTTGTTTATTTTAGAATACATCCAAAACCCCCCGTGTTTTATTCCAATACTAAATCAAAATTAATTTGATGATTACATTAAATTAAATATTTGTTTCCCTTTATTATAAGAAGAAATTCAAATTAATGATGACTTTTGTCGGTGGACCTTATTTCTATTTCGAAAGAGAAATAAATTCCGCGGGCTTTATTTTAGTTGTCTGTGTAACTATCTTTAAATTTGAGAACCAGCCAAATTTACACATAAAGAAAAAATCTTCAAAATGACGACCAAACTTTCAACCTGGCAACACTGATGTACATATGTACATTTGTTGCCACTATTTGTCTTTTCCGACCAAATTTGGTCGCTTCTTTTTCATTTTGTAGGTTGGTAGGCAAAGTATGATTTTGGGCGGATAGTTGAATTAAATTTTTAAGTTCTTATTTATAAAAATATATATTTCAGACATCATTTTGCATATAAATATTTGCCAATTGTACCTTTCAAACATTTGCCAATCCTGCCTTTAAAAATAAGAAACCTAATTGGTTTGGCCACTGATGGAGCCAATGTTATGGCTGGAGACTTGGGCGGGCTGAAAACATTATTGAGTGCAGAAACCGATTTATTTTGTATAAAGAGCACATGCCACTCGCTTCACCTTTTCTCAAGCTACGCTGGTAAAAAATTGCCGAAAAGCATTGATACACTCTGCCGCAGCAAATATAGTTTATTTTCCCACAGTCTCAAGGGGATACATGAACTGAAGGAATTTTAGGACTACTATTCGGTAAAACCCCACAATATCTTGGGTATATCTCAAACACAATGCTATTTTTTATTTCTATCGTATATTTTGCACATAATTGCCCAATCTTAATAAAGAGATGCAAGCTGAAAGCTCTCGTTTGCCATACTTACCAATATGCTAATATCAAAGCACATTATCTCGTAATTTTGAGTAACTTTATTAAAAAAGATGCGGTCAGTTACAATATTAATATTGATTTGAAAAATGAAAATAATCATATCAAAATATCTGACATTTTTGTTGGAACAAAAGCTGAGATGTTTATGAAAAGTAATGTTAATTGTTCTGAAATTTTTGAACTTAAGACCAATATATTAAAGTTTTACATAGAGTTTTTGGACCAAATAAGATTTGATTTCAAGCGTAAAGATATAAAACTTTAAAAATGTTTCATATGGATTCGGATGTAGATTTTTTACTCACTAGTAATGGGAAGGGAGGGCTAACCTTGGGCAATGGCGCAATTTCTGTGGCGCCAGCGCTCTAACACCAGTACTAGGTATTAGGTATCTTCGATTTCACATATAATGTCAACACGTGCCTGCCTCTCCCCGAGAAAAAGACTACAACAGGTAAAATAGAGGAGCAACTTGGCAGTATGGGAATCATCTATTCCACTTATCAATTCCAAACCCCAAAATATAAATTGGTCAGTTAAATTGGTAAGATCGATTGATATCTTATACCAGGGGCTCTTAAACTTTTAAGATTTCATTTTATGGAACCCCATATCAATTTACTAAAAATCGAAGGCAGTGCAATTTAAATATGAATAAAAACATTTACTAGAAATAGTATACATACTTTATTTTTTAATGTGAAGAATGAAATTGTTTCACTGTTATTAACTATTGTATAAAATAGTAGTTCGATATAATGTCTGAAAGCTGCATGCGCATTTCTGGGGTAGCATCCAATTTCGACATGAATTTGTTTTTTGTTTAAGGGTCCTTCCATTGAAAAGAGGAAAACGACAAAAAATTTAAATATGCCCTAATTATCTCTATTTCAGTAGCCACCTCTGTTTAAATAACTACATTTAGAAACTTTTATTTCATGCATAAGTACTTTACACCAGCCATAAGGAGATGTTCCAGCAGTCACAACTTTAAATATTTTCTATGAAGATTATATAAACCTCATTTTTATTGAAAACGAAAGCGTATAATTCATATCTCAAAACACAAATACATTGTTCGTCCAAATTAAGTCTTTTGGCTAAAATTCATCTTTGAGTGCACAAGGGTAAAATAGAGTTATTTTCAATGTCCCACCAGTCACATTCATTCAAATGATAGTTACATAAAACTAAGAAATCGTTTGGTATTTTTGTTAAAGCAATTTTATATATTGGTTATCATTTTATGTTAAAAAAATATCTTCCGCTGTTGTATAAGTTCCGACGGCATAGTTAAAATTTACAATTTATGACATTCTGGAGTAAAATGTCCCACTAGTCACAATGGAATGGCCCATAAGTGTAAGCTGAAAACGCTGTTGACAGAATACGTTATGACAGAAGGAAGCAAAACTAAAATGGCCTTTTTAGCGACTTCATGATATTTACTGTTAACACTAACCCAAAACTCTTTCAGAGACACAGATTAAAATGTGTGTTTCAATGTCGAAGTACTCTGGAGAGCTATGAATGCTTCATAAATGGATTTTGTACCAAACCGATATTACTACTACCATCCGAAAAATAATCTGACTAAGATTCCAGGTGATTTACCAAGTGCCTAGTTAAGACATTTCACATTTCATTTGGCAATTCATCGCGTTCCTTGTGGAAAGTTTTATATAATTCTTTGGCTACAGCGGCCAACTGGCCATACAGGTTAGAAAAAAACCAGGTAGCAAACGCAAGCACTCAGTACAGCAATCATACCAACAACAAGTACATATCGTCGCCTGGGTAAAAGATTGTCGTATGTTGATTTCAGCAGGTTGTGGGAAATTGCGATTGAAGTTTGGAATGCAATTTCTCAAAAATGCGAAGATAGATATTCTCCTAAGTCTCTGGAAATGTTACTAGTTTACAAAATTCTTAAATTATTTAATTATTAATGTTTAATGTTAATTAGCTTTGAGTTTATGAAGGATTTTCTTTAGTAAAATTTTGTCGTAAGCGTCATTTGTCCACAATTTGGCAGCCACTTTGTATGAAATACGACAAAATGAGATCAAAATTTCTACAAAATTAACGACACCTTTTACTAATATCTCGGAAACTAAAGGAGATATCCAAAAATGGTAAGATATTGATTAGTTTAATATGGCTGCATCACTAACAAAATTTTCACAATTATAGAAAAATTTGTAGTCAATATCTCGGAAACTAAAGGAGATATCTAAAAACTGATAACACCAATCGTAAGACTTTATTTCAAAATATATAACTGTATCTAGAACTAAAAATCGTCAAAATTGCGCCTACGACAATCTTTCATCCATGCAACGATATGTATGTATACTTGAAAATAGATAATTGCGTCTCGGTCAAGCTGTTTATAGAACTTTTCTGTGGAACTCAAACCTAACGCCGGGTTACTTGAGGTTTTTATTTTTTTACTCGTTTTTTTTAGTATGAAACTAACAAGTATTGTACCATTTTACAGTCCTGATTAAGTGCGCGAACTTTTAATGGCACTTGCCAAGGCACTTTAGTACATTTTTTTTAAAGGAGGGCCTTTCTAAGTCGACAAATTATAAAGATTTTAAATTCATAGTTTAACAAATAGTCTTAATTCTAGAAAACTTAGGGCAATTGTGTCGTTATTTTTTACTTAGGTTCTAGAAATGTTATTTAGGGTTAAGGTTCCCAAGCTTAAATGAACAAAAATAATAAAAATGAACCACAATAACCGAAAAATGGTTACAGTTTGACCAAATTTCTAGGTTTTTCTTAAATGCCCATAATTTTCAAACTGCATGGGATAGATTTTTTTCTGATTTTTCTCATGATGGTTACAATCAATCCTGTCACCCCGTTTCGGCTTGACGTTGAGTTCTGGGACACCCTGTATACAAAGCCATTGCACAGATAGTCTACTATTGCACTACTTAAAATTGAATGACACATTTTAAAACTTTTAATTTAATTACAGTACAATAAAATGGTTACAAAAAAACGAGTGACATCTGCCTAAATTTTTCTGAGGAAAAAGAGCACAAAGTCACATGCAAGAGCTATGGCCAAAAGTTATCAGTAGCAAACAAGTCAACTTGTTCATTATTTCGGCATATGAAGCGGAAGCACCCTACCCAGATTATTGCGAGGCAGACTGGAAACGTAGTAAATGAAAATAATAGCGAATCGAGACCTCCCCCTCCACAAAGTCTACAACTGCAGCAAACCAACCAGCCAACCATTCAACCAATTGCACGGTACTTTAATAAGTCAATTGCACTGAAAAAAAGGAAGAAAAAGAGAGGTAGGTTCTTAAATTGATTGTTAAAGAGTACCATGCCTTCAGCATTGTTGAAAGTTCGGAATTTAAAAAATTTGTTTATCTTTTGAATCCAAATTATCACCTACCAGCGAGAAAGTCGGTTTCTTCAACTCTATTGATAAACGCGTACTCGGAAGTAATGGAACCGGTGAAAGAACGATTGAAAAGGGCGTTTGCTGTTGGTTTAACAGTAGATGGCTGGACTTCGCGAGCACAAGACCATTTTTTCAGTGTTACTGCGCATTACATCGTTGACGACGACAAGCCAGCATTTCTGGCATCCGATTTGCTGACTTGTATGTCATACACAAATCGACATACGGCTGTCAACATAACTAAAATGTTAGCAGACGTATTGAAAGAATGGAATATTGCGCATAAATTTACTGTCATTGTTTGGGATATGAAAGCGGCTGTGCGTGGAGGAGGTGGGAGGCACTGGGGATGTTTCGCCCATACGTTGAATTTAGTTGCGCAGTCTGGCTTGAAAGAAGTTGGAGTGGTTTTAGAAAAAGTGAAGGCAATTGTGCGACTATTTACCAAAAGCAGTTACGCCAGTTCGCAGTTAAAACAGACAATGGAGGGTATGCAGATGCAGCCTCTTAAGGTAATTAATTACGTTCCGACATATGAAATGTTGAAGCGGTTTTTAATGTTAAAAACTTCACTGATCTCATCACTGGCTTTAATTAAATCTTCTACGCGAGTTAATGAAGAAGCAATGTAGACATTTTGGCAAATGACGAATGGGTAGTTATTGAGCAAAGCATTGAGATAATGGAGATGTTTGAAATTATAACAACTTTGATAAGTACGCAAAATCATATTAGTTCTTCGACATTCATATTTTACGTTAAAGAGCCGACAAAACATCTACACTCATTTCGAACTGCAGAACTCGTACTAACAACGCGCAAACTAGTCCTAAAATTTGGAGAACTTAATGACCGTTTCATAGACTTGAAAAAAAAACGTATTAATTTCACAGGCTACAGTTTTGGATCCGCGCTTCAAAAAGTTTGGATTCATAAACGAATCAAATTATAAGACCACTGTACGGATGCTGTACAACAAATTCGCAAGTGTAAGAGTTCAGAGTGACATCTCCTTAGAAAGTGACGTAGACAGGGAAGAGGAAGTAAATCTTACTAATATACAAAATCAGCGATTAGATAAAGTGCGGAAAGACTTTGATGCGGAAGTTCAGCAAAATTTAAGGCAAAATTAAAACCAACTCGCATCTGCAATAGTAGAACTAGATAAATACTTAGCTGAACCTATGCTGCCCAGGAAAGGATAAGAATGGCAAATATCACTGCCCATTGCTATGGTGGAATCAAAGAAAACACATTTATCCAAGATTATACGAAATAATGAAAACGAGACTATGCATGCCAGCGACCTCAGTCCCTTGTGAACCAATTTTTTCGTATGCGGGACAAATTCTAACACAAACAAGTAAGAAAGTCTAAGTTCGGGCGGAGCCGAACATTAAATACCCGGCGCAAATATTAAATATGTTTTTTCACCTTTCCGAAACCTTCCGCTAGATGGTAAGCCGGGGTGTATCAATTTTGAGTAAATTAGCGTCCTTCAATTTCGAAATATTGAAGTTTCAAGCATTTCTGAAATTTACCGTTATATGAGAAGCGGCCGTTATTTTAGTCCGATTTCAATAATTTGCTTATATGTGGCAAGCACAATAACCACACCGAGTTTGGTACAAATTGGTAGAACGGTTACCGATATACATATATGTGATCATAAGTGGGCGGTGCCATGCCCATTTTCCAAAATTTTACCATAAACGTATTTCTTGGTAAAGAATTGTTGCAAGTATCAATTTTGAATAAATTAGCTTCAATATTTACTGATTTATCGAAGATTTTGTATTTCTCTAAATTACCGTTATATGGGATGTGGGCGTGGTTATTGTCCGATTTTAAAAAGTTTCGGCGATTTTTTATGCTGTACCAGGGCCAACAACTGTGCCAAGTTTGGAAGAAATTGGTGCAGCGGTTACCAAGATATACACATGTAACCATAAGTGGGCGTGGCTACGCCCATTTTCCAAAAATTTATAATATTCTTATTTTTCGTCGAAAAATTATTGTAAATATCAATTTAGAGCGAATAATCTCCAGTAGTTACTAAAATATCGCAGTTTTCGTATTTCTGAAAATTACCGTTATATGGGAGGTAGGCGTGGTTATTGTCCGATTTTTAAAATTTTCGGCCATTTGGTATGCTGTACCAGGACCAACAACTGTGCCAAGTTTGGAAGAAATTGGTGCAGCGGTTACCAAGATATACACATGTAACCATAAGTAGGCGTGGCTAAGCCCATTTTCCAAAAATTTATAATATTCTTATTTTTCGTCTAAAACTTATTATAAATATCAATTTTGAGTGAATTATCTTTAGTAGTTACTAAAATATCGCAGTTTTCGTATTTCTGGAAATTACCGTTATATGGGAAGTGGGCGTGGTTAAAGTCCGATTTCGCCCATTTTCAATACCAACCTACCTTGGATTAAGCGAAACCTACATACCAAATTTCGTTAAGATATCTAAATTTTTGCTCGAGTTATCGTGTACACGGACAGACGGACAGACGGACAGACGGACAGACGGACGGACGGACGGACAGACAGACATGGCTTAATCGATTTCTTTTTTCATCCTGATCATTTATGTATACATTTGTCTATATCTATCTCGATTCGTTTTGGCTGTTACAAACAACCGTTATGTGAACAAAAATAATATACCCTTGTGCACAAGTGCGCTCGGGTATAAAAATAGAAAACATAAAGTCATCCAAATTATCGAAGATGGTGTTTTTAAATTATAACATAGATAATAATGTTTTTTGAGGATGAAAACCACTGTAAATACCTTAATTTTATAAATGTTACAAGATAGCAATACTGTTTACAAGACTGTGTATGTGTACCTTAAACTTAATATAAGTATTTATAAATATGTATTGTAATTATTTACAATGAAATATTTATTGTAAAAACAATGTGTCATATGTATACAAGTTTTTGAAACATAAAATGATAGTTTTAAACTCGTGTCATATGAATTTTACTTACATACACTTATGTAGTGTATTACACATTAAACGATTTATGCATTTGAAATATTTTCGTTTTGTTTATGTTTTATATGCAATATAGCATTGCAATGCATTGTTTCAACTCAATAAATTATAAAATGGATTCACTTCCCCTTGGGTAATTTTTTACAGTGAAGAAAAAACGGTAAATTATACATACTTATATAATTTTAAACTTAAAAAGGTAACCTAAAAAAAGGTAATGGGTAGGTGGTACCCAGAATTATAGGCAGGCTCTCGTCTTGGTTACCCACCAGATTACCTCAACCGGCTTTAGGTGTTACTCCAGAGGTAATAATGGGGTTACAGTTATTAAAGTTCTTGGTTACCTTTTTCCTCTATAAATCCCTTGAAATAAAAAAAAAAATCGTTTAAAGTTAAAAAATGTATTAACTCATAATTTAAAATGTGTTCATCAATCTATTTGAGTGTGATATTAGAGTTTAACCAACTGAAATTATACAAGTCTTCTTTACCTTGTCATAAAAACCATATGCATGTCCTAATCATGTAACTCGGTATGTGGACGGCTTAAAAAAGTTTGATCACATATCGAAATGGAGGGCAAGTCTGTTAGCATGTGAACTCCAGGACTACTTAAAGGCAAGAAGCTGTATTTTTCTGTTCCGGCTTATCTCTACAAAGACGCCCTTCTACCTCTATGAGAAATGAATATTCCCGAAGTCTGAGCGCTCAAAGGATCTTATTGTACCCAACTATAACTTTATAACATCGACTAGGCTCTTTTTCATCAGTGCGATTAGAACTTGGAATTCTATTCCAATCATAACAAGACGCAGTTTAAACAAGAGTACTTAAAAAAAAGTCATATATTCTCATTTCTCCAATTAGCTGGAGCGACCATCAACATTAGTTTAAGTCTTAGTTTAAGTCTTTATATTTTATATTAATTTGGTAATAGTTTATGTGTTATTAATTTCAATTAATGCAAATTTTTGTTGTGCTAAAAAAGAAGAAAATTCTTATTGTACTAATGGTTCTTGTTTAATAATAATAATAATAATAATCACTCTGGTGAGCTGCTACCTGTCTCCAAACGACACAGTCCCTGTCTTTAGGGAAAAGCTCGAAGACCTTGAAGACGAATTCCGCGATATAACTGGCCACATAATTGTTGCTGGAGATTTCAACGCAAGAGGCGTGGAATGGGGTATGCCCCAAACAAACACCAGGGGAAGACCGGTCCTTGAAATGGCAGCCCGCATTGGCCTGACCATCCTCAACACCGGAACGACCCCTACATATCGAAGGCGGGGTTTTGGATACTCTATCCCTGACATAACCCTGGTCTCAGAAAGCCTTCTTCGAAGGGCTGACGGATGGAGAGTGATGGAAGACCTGAGTGATAGCGACCACAACTACATCCCCTTCCAAGTCACTGACATAACGCGAGGGCAAACACGTAGAAAACCAGGATGGAACCCGTCTAGGGTCGATGTTCGCAAGTTCGATACGTCACTCCTAGCAGATTCCCAAGGTATTTCACCCACAATGGGAGAGATCCACAACAGGGAGTCTTGTACTAAGCTAGTCGAAGAAACTATGCGCTGCATTCACCGGGCATGCAAAGCCTCAATGCCACAGAGGAGAGCATGGTCAGGTAAAGGCAGGTATACTGGTGGAATGACCGAATTGCTGAGCTGCGAAGGGCCTGCCATAGAATGCGGAGACTCGCAACGCGCGCTCTTGGTAGACCTGAGGCGCTGACCAGAGCAGCAGCCTACAAAAGCGCTAAGAAAGCACTTGGGACCGAGATACAGAAGAGTACACGGAACTGCTGGAAAGCGCTATGTGATGAAGTGGATCGCGATCCCTGGGGCCAGGGATACAAAATAGTGATGAAAAAGTTCCATACATCATCGCAAGCGATGGATGAGGCCGGAGTTAAGAATATAGTGGATGCGCTATTTCCCACACACCCACTAAGAGCCGATACAGTGTTCGTCGAGGAGCAAGCCGAGGCACCACTGTTTTCGACAGACGAGCTGAAGCTAGCCCTGCGAAGCATGGAAGCCGGCAAGGCTCCAGGCCCAGAAGGAATACCAGCGGAGGCAATCAGGTTAGCAGCGGAAACGAGCCCTGATCTTCTGCTTAACATGTACAACAGCTGCCTTAGGGCCCGGGTCTTCCCAGGCCAATGGAAGAAGGCGAGACTGGTGCTTATACCCAAGGGCAAAGGGGACCCAAACTCTCCTTCATCCTTCCGGCCACTCTGCATGCTAGACACAGCAGGCAAAATGATGGAGAGTCTGCTCAAAATACGCTAGACGTCAGCCATAGAAACCGCGGGAGGCCTTTCACCCCGACAACATAGCTTCAGGAAGGGACACTCAACTATATGAGCAATTGGCGAAGTAGTCGAGGCGGTACATAAGGCCGAAGAAGCCTGCCATCAGGCGCGGCCAATAGTGCTGCTAGTCACACTGGACGTCAAGAACGCCTTCAACTCGGCAAGATGGGACGACATGCTGGAGGCCTTGGAACGGTCATTCAAGGTTCCAACATACTTGCTAGATATGATCCCGTAGTACCTCAAAGACCGCTGGCTTTTGTACGACACAACACAAGGTCAGAGAAAGAGACGTATAACCGGCGGAGCGGCACAGGGGTCTGTACTTGGCCCGGACCTCTGGAACGCCACGTATGACAGTCTGTTGCGCACGGAAATGCCGCAGAGCGCCTTCTTTGTCGCCTTCGCGGACGACGTGGCCGCCGTCATAACACCAAGAAATGTCCAGCTAGCACAGCTCAAGCTAAACCAGGTCATGCGCAACGTCAGTGGATGGGTGAGCGATCACGGTCTGCAACTGGCTACAGCCAAAACGGAGAACGTGCTTCTCACCAGAAAACGGATCCCAACAATTATAAATATGATGGTCGGACCTCAACTCGTGACGACTTCTAGGTCTACAAAATACCTAGGGGTGAAGCTTGACAGCAAACTCACATTCTGGGAACACTTATGGAGTATGTGGAAAAGCTGCGCAGAGCACGGTGGCTCTAAGCCGGCTGATGGCGAACGTGGGCGGCCCGAAGCCATGCCGCAGGAAGCTTCTGATGACAGCGGTCCAATCGGTGCTCCTGTACGGGGCAGAAATATGGGCCGACGCATTGAAAGTCAAAAAATACCGGATTCAAATGTCTTCGGTCCAGCGCAGAGGGGCACTACGCATTGCTTCTGCATACCGTGCAGTGTCCGCGGACGCGGTCCTAGTTATTTCTGGCGTCATGCCAATTGAGCTACTCGCTTACGAGCGAAAAGAGATTTAAAATCTCAGTGCCGAGATAGGTTGAGCAGCTGCCGCGGCAAGGGCGCGCGAGCAACTGATCCAGCAATGGCAACAAAACTGGAACGCGAGCACAAAAGGTCGATGGACGCACTCCCTGATAGCCGACCTTCAAACATGGCTGAACAGACCATATGGGGAAGTCGATTTCTACCTGACGCAATTCCTCACCCGTCATGGTTACTTCCGAGAATATCTTCATAGAATGGGAAGGGTGGACTCACCGTTCTGTCACTACTGTGGAAACGTCGAAGATAACGTGTACCTTACATTCTTCACCTGCGAACACTTCTTGATTTCGCGCAGAATGTTGGAAGAAAGACACGGAGACATAACTCCGAACAACATAGTTGGGGTAATGATATCCAGCGCAGAAAAGTGGGAAGCAGTTGCGAGATACGTGAAATTCGTACTCCGCTACAACCCTGTAGTCAAATGTACTAGTTGTAAACTACTTCACAACTAGTATGAACCACATGCCCAACTAGTCAGTCAACTATCTTTTTTCCATGCAACCAACTGCTATTTTTAACATGGGGATGTCCTACGAGATGGCAATTGTCAGATTTCGGTCAGAAATATACCAGTCTCATACTAGTTAAAAATAGACAGAAAAATACTAGTCCAATTATGGACCAAATCCACTACTTTGGGAGTCAAAAAATAAAATGAATTCATGAATATACAATAAAACACTTTTGATTAAGTACACTTTAATATATTACACATTTTTCTTTAAGGGTTATTAAAAGTAAAAGGTTTCCGGTACAATAAATACTATATTTTTATCTTTTTTAATAATATTGAATATGCAAAAGAAAACATTTTAGTTAAAAATAAAATGAAGACTTTGGTTCATTTTTGAGTGAACTAAAATAAAAATAAAAGTTTTCATTAAAATAAATTAAATTCATTAACTTTGCACATTCCAGTCTTTTCTTTTTCAAATTTTACAAAAGTAATAATTAATGTTTAAAATTTGAGATTTGGATAAGAATGAAATAAATGAATAATTTAAGCAGTTATTAAATATTCTTAGCTTTTGTCAATAGTTTTTCTTGATGATAAATAATAGAAATTAATCAAATAATTATAATCGTGTAATTAAAACAAGTCAAAAATAATTGAAAATGATCAAAAATAACAAAATAATGATGTAAATAAAATTAATTAATTAATTAACGTTTTTTACGTAATTAATTATTACTCATTAAACGGTTATCCAAAGAAATATGCTTTAATTAATAATCATTATTAATATTAATCATTATTTAACAGGTCTTGTATAATTGAATACGTACTCCCTTTAATGGTTTACAATATACCCAAAAAAAAGTTATAATATTTTGTCAATGTTATTGTGGCTTGTTAACATTTTATTTTTAATATTTTTATTGAGCTTTGCAATCGTGGTACAAAGCTCAATAAAAATATTAGTTATAATATTTTGTTTACTTTATTGTATTAAACTGTTGAAGTCAAAACAGGGCATGAATAAATAGTTTCTACTTGGTACAAGTCTGGTAATTTTCGACTAGTTCGGTTTCAGTCAGGAAATTCTAGTTGTAAACTAGCATTTTTCCTGACTAGTTTGGAGTTTCACTACAGGGAAACGAGAGGACGGTTGTCTACTGAGGACACCCGAATGAAACGCCCCTACAAAAGAGCAGCCCCAAGGCTCTAGCAGCGCGCTCATGCATCTGAAGACATGCAGAATTGCGGTGCCAGCTGCGGTATTCTTGCGCGGGCGGTGGGAGTTTGGGTTTTAGTGGGTAGCCCAACTCGCTTCGGTGGGAGTCCCACACTCGGGGAAGCATTTCCCTCTCCTACGAACAAAAAAATAAAATAACAATAATAATAATGTCCTACCAATCGGCTTTCACAAAGCAAATAATCGTGGGTTTTCCAAATTTGCATTCAGTTTGAAAAGTGTTTGTTTACTTTTGGTTGCTGCTTTCTGAATGCAGGTGCGCTTACTGTCTTATTTTTTTACTTTTGTTCCTTAGTGCCACTAATTTCGCCATCACGAAACCCTGTCAAAAGCATCTAAATGTGTGCACATTGGAGATTTGCGAAGATGCGTGCAATTGCCAGTACTTCTTTACCTGTGTTGTGGAAGGATAGCTAGTTCATTGTTAACCATAGTGAATTGTTAACAAAATACACAAAATAAAAGCAAATAATCTTGCCTCAAAATTTCCGCTAATTTACGTTTTGTTTCGCAGTCTACTTTCACACATTTTTCTCCTGTTTGTTTTTGCTCTTTTTTTGACGTTTCATCAAGTGTGTGGGTAAGAGGCAAGAATGATAGAATACAAGATTGCGCCAATGAGAGAGGATTTTTGAGCGTAATTTTTGCGTGACGTCATCCTGGTGCAATTGCGAGAGAGAAATGCCAAAACGCATATAAAAATATGTAAACAATGCAGAAAAATGTGTTAATTTTTTTATTACATGGCCCAGTTTTGCAGGAGTCAATAAATATACAAAGATTGATTAATTAGGAACACGTAGCAATAATTTTGGACATGTAGCCCTTTAGGTAGGTACGATTTTTAGCACATGAAAAAATGGATGTATTAACAGTGTTTGCAATTTCATGTAGACCAAAAGGAAGGTGTGCAGCAAAGTGAGTGCATATTTATATTTGTGGACGGTAGCCAACCACCATAAACTCCACAGCTGTTGACCCCACAGCTTTGATTTGACGACTTTTGTACCATCTCCGAGAGGATGCATGAGTGTGTCTTCTTTGGAAACAAATATTCTAAGTAAAACATAATTTAAGCTGAACTTTCAAATGTATAATAATTTGGGCACTGTTTTGTATTAGGTACGTAACAGCGCGGTAAGATGCCGTTTGAATTAGCGCCTGGCGACCTTATCCACTGGTGCATTACCTCATACCAGCACTAAAAAAAATCAGGTACTAACAAAAATAAGTAGCTAGTGAAGTTCATGTATCTATTTACATCTCCTCGCCGGCAGAACTGCTTCCACTTTTTTGCCAGATTTGCGTCCGTAGGAAACGAAAAAAACTTATATCGCACGCTTTCCTTTTGTTTTAACCATTACACTTTGTCGCGGACAACTTCATTTTGCTTTGTAAGGTCTCAATAATTGTTTAAAACCACACAGAAATATTAACGCACAAATATTAAAATTGTTATTCGGTTTTTTCGTATGCTCACAATCAACAATTGCACCAAGATGACGTCTCGCACACAGCTGATTCTGTCAAAATCACAAAGAGCGGATTAGCGGTACCGCGATTGGCGCAATCTCTATTTCTCTCAATCGTGGGTAAGAGGGCTGAAAACTTGCAATTGTGTGTGTGCCAAGAATGAATGACTGTGTTAGCGCCGTCTTTAGGGGTGACGTTAGCACACAAAATTTGTGTCGCTGTCATTTTTACGCTCGCGCTTATTCGCGCTGGTGCAATATTAACGCCGGCGCTTTTCTCTGGGCGGTTTAATTTTAATTATAATAAAAAATCTGAAATATATGATTGTGTGATTTTTGGCCACTTCTGCTTTAAGCGAAATGTATTTTAATTTGGTTGAAAACAAATGCAGAGGCGGGCAATCGACTTGCCGCTAGCACACAATTCAAACTGAACATTTGAAGGCTCATTTACATGTAGCTGAGCGTGGAAAGATGTTTGCTACAACAGGTCGCGGCCAAGAATGTCCATGATCAAATCTCATCAGGCGAAACATTTAATTTTAAATTTTTAATTTCGGTTTTCTTAATTATGAAAAAGCATCTGTGAAGTGCGGAACGAAAGCGTAATGAAATGACTGACTTTAAAGTGCTTTAAGCCCAATATGTTTAAAATTAGTTGAAATTAAATGCAGAGTCGGATAATTGACTGATGCCTAGGACATCGCCATGTTAAAGTCAACAGTTCGTTCAAAGGGTGAAAGTCAGATCTTCAACTAGTTGTGGCGGGTAAAAAACTAGTTGAACATCGATATTTAAACTAGTTTCTTTCCATACTGGGTAGTATCTTTCCGTACTGGGTGTGCTTTGAGACAGTTCTAAATATCTTTTTTTTTTAAAAAATACAAGTATTTTTCCCCCATGTAGAAACATCCTAGGGGGTGAAAGCTTAACATATTAAACTTTCTTCCCCGCATATATTTTTGGAGCACCCTATTGTGTAATGAACAGTATCGCCTAGTAAGATAAATAGAATGGAAATTAATTTAACACGGTTGCTTTAGGTGGCAAAAAATAAAAAATAAATTGTAATTTTATTTACAGAAAATTTTACATTAAGTAGCTAAGGAGCAAACTTTTTTAGATCTTTGCTGCAGCTAAACTCCTTAGACTATGTTCAAACAGGCCAATTAGTTGAGGCAATTAAGCTTTAAATTGCAGCATTGATTTTGGTGTTCACACCCACGTCAGCTGCGCAATTAGCCATACGAAATCAGCTGGTGGATTACCTACAGTGATGGAAAAGTTGGTACAATCGTACCTTTATTTAGTTTGAAACCACATTCGGTACTAACACACCATTTTAGGAACATTTGGAACGTAGCCAAATAACTTCTCAGGAAATAAGTTCTTATTTTTATTGACATTTTGATGCATTTTCTGGTGGGGGCAACTTGTCTAATAGCTTCCCTCCTTCGTGAAGGGGCATACAAATGATACACAAGGGTGGTCAAAGTAGCGCAACTGTAGTTGATTTCGCAAGAGCTTCAGATCAAAGAACTGAGAGGAAAGTGATTCACATTTTCTACAACACAGTTTTGTCTCGCATTGCTCGAAGAGATTCTTTTCATACCCAAAATTTGTTTAATGTGAGTACAGAAGTTGATATAATCTCGATGGGAATTGTTATTCTCCTATTTTCTTTATATAGAAATACATATTTACATTTTAAGTACATCTCTCTACTTTTAGGTAAAGTTTTCCGTAAAATAGGTACAATTTTATAATTCAATTTTCCATCCCTGATAGAATATCAGCTGTAAAACAGGACCAGAAACAAACAGCTGATTGCTCCTTCTTTCAGTAGAATTCGAACCGATGATCCCACTGACTCAGCCAGTTGCCTACGCACTGTGCTAAGTTCGCCTTGTGAATTATCGTTGCTTTTTCCTACTTTTTCATTTGTTAAGCCAACACAATCAAGCGCAGCTATTCCGCTTCGAGTCCCACTGAAAGAAGTCTGATGAGGAAATGTGGTGATTTCCGAAATAGCTACTTCTACCATTTTTTCAAATTATTGTTGCTTTTCCACAATAAGTTTTTCATTAAAAACGGCCTCAAGCTCAATAAAAATTGTTGAATATAATTGTTATAAGGCCATAAAATAACAAAAACAAATTCATCATAATTTCAAGCTTTTTTCTCAGAAGTGTTTTTTGAGTATACAATTTTGTAGCCCATTCAATTTTAGTAATAATGTGCAAGTTTCAAGTGGGTTAAAGTTACCGTTGCTTTTTTAGAATTTTTTTCACCGAAGGTGTGTAGCGCTGCTACTAAATTTGAAAATACGTAAATATTTTAAGGAATTTTAAAAGAGCATTTAAAAGGGGAAAATTATAAGTAAAATTGTAAATGGGGCACGAAAAATCGAGGTACTTAGGCGGGTTGAGTAAATACATATATAAAAATACGCGTGTTGCCAAGTGAAAAAAGTGCTCTATTGTCAATTTTTAATGGTAAGGGGAGGGAAATTTTTGTTTCCTTATATACGTGAGTTATATTTTAAATAAGTATATATATTGCGCAAATACCTCGCATAATTACTCATTTAAATCCCGTTAAACTAATCAAATGTTTCTTGCCAGATACCAACAGGGTTGCTTAAGTAGCTAAAAGGAAATTTTACCCGAGTTGAGCGTTCCTTTGTCGCTCGCTTACAAAACATGCACCTAATAATAGATTGGAGCTTACGCATATGTTAGTGTTTGGCCGAGCTTCTCCTCCAATTTGAGGCGTGCGCCTTGATATTGTCACACAATGGGGAGGGCCGACTCCGAACGGCGATTGTATTTTTATGAGAAGCTGTTTTTCAAGGCAATAAAATACACTCGGAGGTTTGCCATTGCCTGCCGAGGGGTGACCGTTGTTAAGAAAAAACTTTCTTTCTATATTTTTCGCGATGTTGCTTTGACCAGGGCGTGAATCCAGGCACTGCGGAGTGTAGCGCGCACTGCTAACCAATACATCACAGCGGCCGCCAATATTATGATACAACAAATAAAAGACGATAACGACAACGGTCATTTGGGAAACGTTATCGGACTATGACGAGCAAACAAAATAAACCTTAATATAATGTTTTTGTTTAAGCGACATATGGGTGTTTCCATACAGCCGTATGCGACATTCGTACGCTTATAGAGTAACGTAAATATATCAAAAATAGAAGTTACTGAAAAAAAAGATTACGGTTATGCAATCAAAGGGTACTATGTTTGAGAAAAAAGTAAGCAGCCTCGAAACTTTGGTGTGGAAAATATCCGTTCAAAACCAGGTGATAACGTACGCGACAAAAAAGAAGTGGTTTTAAGGCACATATACATATATGCGAAAGTCTGCGAATCATGGGAGTTTTTCTTTTCTTTAAAAATTCCTAAACTAAGCTAAATAATAAACCTTTACAATCCTTTCATATTTTAAGAGAAATTATATCTGGCTAGTTTTATATTAAAAAAACAATAACGTACGCGACATAACGTACGCGCCAATTTTTTCTCGTAAGTAATATTTAAGTAAGTAGTATTTATTGAGAACTCTTCTCGCCACCGTTTCATTGTTTTACAACTATTCTAAATAATGTAAATGGAAAATTTGCAATTAACATTGGTTTTGATGTATTTGATTGAAATTTTCATACTTACAATAACGTATGCGACAAAATTTAAAGGGTAATACATTTTTTTTACTTCGGTTGGAAAGAAAATTTTACTGTATATCTTTAACTGGAAGAATTCTCGCTTAAGAATTGTAATCTGCATTACCTGCGACTGCCAATATACAAATGACATAGACAAACAATGTTTTTGCATAACGTACGCGACATTAGAATACTATCAGAAGCAAATCAACAAATTACCGTTATTTGAGCTCTGACTTCTCCTTTTTCTCATTTTTCTACTTAGTTGTTATTGCAAATTTGATTTTAAGATGTAATTCTAATGTTTCAAATTTCCTTATTTAGTTAATAGTAAAGAGAAAATAGTTCATTTCATTAGAGAAAACTGAGTCGAAGAGACATGCAGTTTTATTCTTCCATTTTTGAGTTTTAAATAATAATAATAAGCTGAAATACTTCTATAATATAAAAATTCGAGTATTTTTCTTTTATTAATTCGTCTTAAAAACCTTTTCCAGTTGTTTTTATTTTTTCAGTCCTGGTTGGCATTTTCATGGCAACACCCATATGCATTTCCAGCATAAACCAAGTGCAGCGAACACACACACGCACTTGTATTGCACTCCCGCCCAAAACCAAGTGCAGCGAACAAAAACACGCACTTGTGTTTAAAAGTAATTCACCCGTTCTTAATTGGGTATGTATTTTTTATGCAATTCTCAAATATCTCTTCGCTGAACTTAGTGAAGTGATAAGTAGTTGGCATTTTCAGCTATGGTCAACGCTAAACCAGCTTGGCTATCACACGGTGCTTTAAGCATCTCTCTCACTCCACTCCCGGAGTATTTTTGGAATGGTAGTAAGCTACAGCTTACAAGCCACACTGGGGCTCTGCATGAATGCATCCCTGAATAAATCCCAGCTCATTGCACAGCAGCCTACGGCAGCTACAACATGACTCCTCCAATGGAGTCCCCCAATTGATACGTGGTAAAAGGGTCACATCTTGCGCTACCGCTTCACCAGCCTGCCCGCATATCTCACTCTCTCTCTCTCGCATAGCAGGCATATGGAGTGCGTGGTTGCCTTGTTGTGCACCTATAAACCATACGGGCTCATTCAGCTCGATACATAACCACTCGCAAAGGTAATCCCTACCTCCTTACTACTCTAATAACTCTAAGCCTGGTCTCCCGCTTTCCCTCAGCTAAACAGTTTTAATTAAATGAGAGATTTTTCGGTAACTTATATAAGCTCCTCAAGTTTAGCTAAACAAAATTAATTAAACTACCTTTCGAAGATATCTTTTATTCAGCAGGAATGAACACAAAACTTTTTAAAAGCACTGAAATTCACTAATATTTTCACTCAAGCTCTTTAATATTTTCTTTATTTATTTAATCCTAAAATTCATATATTTTCATTTCCTATTGAAAAGGCGAAAGCAAAAAAAAAGTCGCTGTTTCGACAGCTTCTTTAATCCTCCTATTCTTCTTTGTTTTGAAATACTTAACATACATCATCGTAGCCAGAAGTGAAGGTCTGTTTGTTTGTTAAGGCCAGTATGCAGCTCTCAAGAAAAGCAAAAACTCCATATAAAACGACGTACAAGGAATGCCTAAGAAAATTTCTTGTGTAAAATTTTATTGAGGCAGTACACAGTTCTTAAGAAATTTGCTACGCTCTTCTAAAGTTTTTTGTGAAAAAAGATCACAAAGCCCTTTACCCTTATTTGTTATTACCCCGTGAAGGTTATAGGAATGGTTTTATTTGCAAATATATCGTTAATTTTGCAAGGGGTGTGGCACTTCCCATAGGCGTGAAATTTTTAAACAGCTATAACTGGTTCCGAATTTAAGTCAGAACTTGAAATTTGGTATGCATACATTTCTTTGGTAGGTGCTTATAGTAAGGTATATATACATAAATGAGTTTGTAAAAAGGGCGTAGCACATCCCATAGGCGTAGAATTTTTTATCACCTATAACTTCGGCACCACAAATAAGATGAATTTGAAATTTCATACAAAGGCATACAGTCACTCACAGAAGTATTCGCAACTTAGTTTTTTCACAATATACAAAATGTTTCCATCAAAAATCTTTTTATTTAATGTTTATTCACAAAATACAGCTCATTCTTTAACAAAACCCATATAAATAAATCTTGCAAACTCTGTACAAAATTCACAAAAAATTAATTAAACTTCCAAAAATTTTCACCAAAATTATAACTTCTTATTCAGAATTTGTAACAAAATTTCGAGTATGCAATTTTGTTACGTTCATACGTTATTGGAAGGAAATGCTGAACACCCTCGACATTAAAAATTCTAAAAAATTAAAAATTTAGTGACTTGGAACTTGCTAAAAACTAAACTAAAATTTAAATTTGCAAGATTGATTTATATAGTTTTTGTTATAGAATGCGCTATGCTTTAAATAAAAGTGAACGAAAAACGATTGAAAACATTCGGAATATTGTAAAAAAAATTTAATTATGAATATTTCTGTGAGTGACAGTATATAAAAATCCATAAAGGACCTATCGCTAATTTTCTTCAATATTTCAAAAAACTAAAAACTGGTGAAAAATCTGCTTTAAAGTTAGGTTACAAGTAGCCGGTAATTTAAGCACAAGAGGTACGAAGTGACTTATCCATCTTTTAAAATAAACGGTTCACATATCACATATCGCATATCGATCTTCAAACGTGACACAACTCAAAATCCGACATTTTTAAAATCATGCACTAAAAATCTAGACAGAGCCATTATTAACGTTCCAGCAAAAGCTGTATTAAATTTTTGTTATAATTTATTGAAAAAATTAAGGCAAAGCCCCCCTTGCCCATATGATTAGCATGTGCTAAGGAATAGTTTTTCGCATTTTCCGACGAACGAGTAATTTTTAGTTTTGTCACTTTAAAGATCGTGTGCGATATTTTTTCTAGTGAGCCACTGCTAATCGGTACAGCTATGAAATTTTTACACAACATAGAAGAAAAGGTAGGGATAATTTTTGCATACTTAACTCGATATTGTATTATTTTGGATTATAACACTATTGAAGTATAAACACAAAGTATCTCATTGAATTATACCCGATAGATTTGTTTAATAAATATCTGGTTTTCATTTATTTGGTATGAAATTTTGCTAAAATTTTGCAGATTTTTTATAATAATGCATACAGTATGAAATTTTGATTTAAAAAATTATAAAAAATACGCCAAGTTTCATCTAAATTTTCACCTTGTTAATCAGATTTGTCAGAATATTTGTGCACGCATTTTTATAACCCATTAGATTCTAGTATAATATAAATAATGGAGAATTTAAACAAAAACAAACAACAACAACAAAAAGAACAGCAGCAACTGACACTTGGGGAAGAGAGACTACTTAAATCTCCTAAAAACCCCAAATCCCGACAGCGAATTCCACTTGTGGTGCTAGCCAAAGCACCTCAGAAGGAAAGGCTGTTAGCAGCAGCAGAACGGAAGGTGCCAGCAATATTACCGCCGTTCTGCAAATAGATCACTTTAGTACCGGTAGTGCCAGCCATAACACACCGGAAGAAAAGCCTACCTGTAGCAAAAACGCGGCCGTTGCCAGCAGCAACCATCCACCAAAGAAGAAGAAACCCTCAAACGCGTTTATGAGGCAACGATACCAGAAGGCTCTGTATATGCTCGACAAAATCGAGCGAAATGCAGCAACTCGAGGTGTAGATGAACGCTATTAGAAAGACAATCGTAGATATATGGGCATGGTGGAAGAGTACGAGAGATTCCAGACGGAACGTACCGACACTACGGTAACTAGCGAGGCCCAAAAGAGGAACCGCTCGCAGAACGAGAGCGACAATGGGGCTCAACGAAAACGCTTAAAGCAAGCTGATGTAACGGAGTCCGCAACATCCAGTAAACATCGCTACTTCAGCGACGTAGCGAGAGACCACCATCATTCATCGACGAAGGAAGCAGAATGATGCTAGCAGTGCAGCAAAAATGGGTGGAGATCGATGTAAAACTTTCGAGTCTCGTGATGGACCACGTCCTTGACAACCCCGAAGGTCCCTACCCAGAGTTCGACTCGTCGGAATCCCTAAGGGGATACCGGGTCATCAAATGCGCGGATCAGTTCTCCTTGGAGCTCTTAGGAATAGTGTTAGAAAACTTTTTAGCGAGTGCTTAAGTGACCTTTTTAGAAATGGGACCCTTACAAAAAAGTCTTAAAATCATACAAAAAGGCCTGAGGAAAGCAAAAGTCAATTCCTGGCAAGCCTATTGCTCCTCAATAGAGAATGTCAGAGACTCGGCTAGAGTAAGCAAGATACTCTCAAAGGAGCACACCAATTTATCCTTTATTAAAGGCCCGGATGGTATTATACCTAGGGTTGCCAACATTATCTAAGAAATTTATGGTACTTTTTCAAAAAAATCTGAAAAATATATTACACTTCGAATATATATAGTATTTTTTTTAAAGAAAAAGTAAAAATGCTTTTTAATTGTACATCTTTTTTCTTTCTTATGCATTTCCTCTATAAAAAAATATATTTCTTTGAAACTATCATACGTTTTATCGCAATCAATATTTAAATTAATATAAATCAAAAGTTAATTTTGTACTAGTGAGATATTCGCTTTATTTCTCTCATCTCACCATTTCAAAATCTTAATAGAAAAACTCTTTCTGTGAATGCCGAAGTTTCAGGAATAGAAAGCATAAGCGAAATAATTTTAAGTAAATTTGGTAAATTTTCTAAGTATTTTAAAAGATGTTGCCATTTTTGATCTGTGGACCCTTTTTTAAAGTATATTTATTTTAATATTGATATTTCAGTATAAATGTCATCCATTTTAAAACATTTCTTTCTTACAAATGACTGAAATGTATTTATATTTGAAGAAATATAGTATTTTTGCATACTATATTTTTTCCCAACAGTATATAGTACGCAGATCCAAAAAATAGTACAATACTATATATTATAGTACGGCTGGCAACCCTAACTATACCGGCCATGTTACAGCAATCAAAGAAGCGAATAGCGCCGCTTCTTGTAACTCTTTATAGAGCTTGCATTAGTATGAACTATGTCCCCCAGAGTTAGGTACGAGTCAAGGTAGTGTTCATTACAAAACCGGGTAGGAAGAACCACGAAACGGTAAAGGACGTTAGACCCCCAAGCCTGGCTTCCTTTGTTATTAAAACACTGGAGAGGTTGATAGACATATACATAAGATCGCTATTGGGAAAAGAATTCCTATCAACAGCGCAACACGCTTACATTAAAGGCAAATCGACGGAGTCAGCTTTGCACGATGTGGTAGGATTTATAGAAAAGTCACTACATTTCAAGCAATATACTTTAGCAGCTTTCTTGAATATAGAGGGCGCCTTCAACAACATTGAAGTTGACACCATCATATAATCACTTATGGAGATTGGTGTGGACGGCGCACAGTGTGCCCTTTTTCAATTTAAGCGTGCCAAAGTCGTAACTATTAAATGGATGTACCTATGATGTTGATGTTATGTCAATACGGAGTTACGTCAAGAAAAAAGTCGGATGAATCCACACTTTGCGGCAACCAGTTGGAGTGCAGCTGCCGAAAACAGGACTTCATACGAAAGCAGCGGCCCCATTTTAGACGAAATTGACTACAGATCTTACCGATAGACTCTTTTAATCTTTTATAGTCAGATGACTGCCATGTTTATTAATGAAAACCAAAAATTTGTGCAGACTTGTGCAAAAAGTGCTTACGAAATCTAAAAGTAGAAATATTCCTTATTAGTTTGCTTATAAACACCAGTATATGTGAAGTTAGATTCGAAAGATCTGCTCCAGTAAAAATCTTAATGTTTTCACAATTACTTACTTTTTGTTTAAATATATCGAAAATTATCAATCTTCACTACAGCTTGGACACTTATTATATAAAACATTGAAACTAAACCACGCATAAATAATTATTTTAAAATACCTTCGCAAAAAAAAGTACTGCTACTTAAAAGTATGCGAAAAACTTCACACTAAAAAATTAATATTTGTACGCGTCACAATGATCACCGTTTGACACCGATTATTTTTATTGTTGCTATTTTTTCTTATGAATTTATTAGATTGACTTAGTAGCCGAATATTTTTCAGCCAGAATGCCAAACATTACGGCCGAGGTACAGGGAGGCGTACTCTCACCAGTGACTTAACGTTAACCCCAGCAAAACTGAGTTATTACTGTTTACAAATAGAAATAAGATACCCCAATTTAGACTTCCTTCCATAGGCGAAAAGACAATCCCCCTATCGGCCAATGCAAAATATCTGGGAATCATCCTAGACACCAAGCTAAAGTGGAAACTTAACCTGGAAAAACGTAAAGAGAGAGCTTATATCGTATATATGGGGATTAAAACCGAAACTTGTGATGTGGATGTACATCCATCATAAGGCCGATCCTTACCTATGGCCCACTAGTTTGTTGGCCAGCCTTAAGTAGACGGTACAATGTCAATAGACTAAGTAGCTTATAAAGAGCGGCTTGTTCGGGGATAACTGGGGCATTGAGATCCTGCCCTTCAGAAGCACTGAATGTCGTCCTCAATATGATTCCGATTGATCTATGCCTGAAGGAAATCGCGACGTACTCAGCATTAAGACTCAGGGAGTCTGGGCTGTGGAAAACGAGGACCTTTGAGCACAGCTCAATCTTAAATATTAGTCCGATAGAAAATAAAACCACGGACTACATGGTATCAAGCCAGGAATTTGGATTGAATGTGGTGGTACGGTTTCCATCCAGAAAGGAATGGAGAAGGGGCCAAGCAGATGATAAGGAAGCTGTCTGAATCTACACAGACGTATCGAAGATGGACTGCGGTGTGGGGGCAGTAGTATATTCCGAGGAGCTTGGTGCCAATCTGTCCCTGCGGCTGGCGAACCAATGCTAGCATATTTCAGGCCGAAGTCCTTGGCATATGTGAGGCCTGTAGGTTGCAAATTAATAGTGCTACTAGAAAAGTAAAAGCAGTGATTTACTCAGGCCACCAGGCTCTGCTAGCTATATCGTCTCCTGATACCAAGTCTAAGCTAGTCAAAGAATGCAAGATGGAGCTACGCTTAGCATCCCAGTCAATGTCTAGCTCTCTTGTCTGGGTTCCCGGCAGGGATGAAAAATGGAAATTTCATATTGTACTTAATATCATAAAATAAATGTACCTAAATGAGACAGATTGTACCTAAAAAAAGTTACATCATTCATTTGTAGTTTTTTTTATAAATTTTATTTAAAACATGAATACAAAGGATGGATGTACTTTAAACATGATTAGGTTTTTGTTTTTTTAACTGAGCCTATATCTATAGACTATTGGTGTTGGTTTTGTCAAATCTTGACTACTGAAAGATATTGGCGAAAAAGACAAAAAACATACTTTGCGAAGTATACTTCTTTATCCAGCAACAACACGAAAAGTCTGCTAATTTATCCGATTCCTTTTGATAGGTGCAACAAGTCTAGAGAAAATAATCAAATTGCCGTAAGTATCTTCGAAAGCATTTTAAATATATTTCCAGAAATCAAAAAGCGAATATGGGTCAATAATAATAATTGTACCTAAAATCCACTGACTGTACCTAATGTACCTTTAAGTCATCCAACGTCGGAAAAAGGTACAATTGTACCTATTTTTTCATCCCTGGTTCCCGGCCATAGGAATATAGAAGGTAACGAGAGAGCAGACGAATTGGCCGAGGCGGGAGCTTGTTTGGATGAATCGGTAGCGGTGCTACTGGGCTACCCCCTTAGACAAGTACAAGCAGAGGTACACTTACATTTTCTGAAACTGGCAAGGAGGAGGTGGTCAGAGATTCAGACTTGCAAGATAGCACGTGAGCTTTGGCGTGACTATTGCAGGAAAAGAACAGCAGAGCCAAGGGTAGATGTATTTAGGATTGTAGCGACTATCACCGGCCACTGGCCGCTGGTAAAGCACGCCTATATAGGACTCCCATACAACGATACATGCCGCAGCTGCCGGATAGAGGGAAGCGAGGAAACAGTGTTCTATATCTTGTTTGAACGCCCAGCGCTGGCTTCCTCAAGGCATAAAGCTTTCGGGAAACACACAATTCGGCAGCTAGTGGATTCATCTAGGGCTACAATAAGCGATATGCACAAATTTATAAGCGGGGCAAAGTGGTTTGTTTGAACTGCGCAAATGCTTGACAGGTAGGCTACGGTAGAATAAAATTGTCCGCGAGAAGTGAAACAAAATGGTGCGGCTATGCGCTAATTGATTCCTGAGGACAACTTGGGAGGCACTACAACCAACCAACTGACCTATGTCTTATATATTCTCCAAGGTTAGAAGTCTCAGCAGGTCTGGCTCCATCTTTGACAGGGACAATGTACTGTGGGCGGTAGAGTCCTTTGAAATTTTCAAAGCTGCAGTCGGAGTTGGCTTATATCCAGCACCAACTCAGAGATTAATTGATGCTATCATCGATCGGCTCGTCTGTTTATTGAGGGCAAGTTGTCCATGTGAATACATACCGTATAATTGGAGAAAGGCATTAGAGGGCTGCATGAATTCATTCAAACTTTTAGCCAAACAGAGTACAGTAGATTTGAATGTTTTACTTCACATACAAAACACTCAGCGTTTGGAATTTTGTAAGTTATGAATATTTACATTTAAATTTACTACCTTCAAATGGAAGAATGTGAATGAATGAGTGGAAAACATTGAAATCATTCAAACTCATTTCGGTAAAAGTTTTTTTCTACAAACAAGTTTTTTCGTATGTAATAGGAGCGCAGCAATACATACATACATACATAACGAACTATAGTCCGTCCAATTGTAGCTTATGCCTCTATAGTCTGGTGGCCAAAAACGCTTGCCGTTTCGCCTCTGAACAAACTCCAAAAGATGGCTCTTCTGTCGGTGACAGGAGCAATGAGAACATGTCCAGACGTGGCTGGAACCCACTCCACATTTTTGTTCAGGCAGCAGCAGCTTCGAGGAATTTGCAGATGCAATATTGTGACAGAACTTTTAAAAACAAGACACAATACGCAAAATCTGCGAGTGTTCCGACGCTAAGTCAAAGGAAACCTGTTGATGTTTGTTCTACCGACTGTTTTCTGTTTATTTAAGTTTGTTTGTTTTCGGGTTTACAGTCAAATAAATCAGAAAAAAAACATTTTTTTTCATGCCAACGTTTCGATCTTTTTATTCTGGTCTTCCAGGGCCTAATGACAATAAAGCAAATAAATAAACATAACTTTTTAGGTCCGAAATCAAAAAAGTATAAATAAATAATAGAATTTAAGTCAAAAAGTATCTCACTAAAAATCGCAGCTGCTTGAGTATTTCTTCTAGTAACATTCTCTTCTCCCAATTTCTTTCTCTTTCTAATATTTTGGCTCCATCAGAGTCAAATTTGTGACAAAAAGTAATAGCCCTTTTTTCAGTTCTTTGGTTCTCAACACCTTTGCTTTGCTGATTTAATCGCTTGTATAACTGTTGTGAAGTGGTGCCTATGTAGTTTCTCTCTCGCTGGCAATCGGCGCAATTAACTTGATAAACGACATTCTTCTCTTTTTTGGTTGGAATAGATCTTCCATTTAATTAAATATTTGTCCAACGTTGTTTTTGTTCATGAATGTAAACCGAATGTTGTCAGTGTACTCTTTGAATTTTCGCGTAATTCTTTGGGTTGCATATGGAAAATACGATATTGTGAGTTTTTTAGCAGCGGTTTGCAGTGATTGTTATTGTTGTTTATGGCGTGATAGCGATTAATGAGTCTGCATGATAATTTGTTATCGCTGAGACTGAATATTCGATTAGCAACCCTTGTCGGTGCTAATCTTCTCGATTAGCGGGTGCATCGACATGTAATTTAATATAAATAATATTATTTATTTAAGCTTTTGTTTGATTGCGGACCTAACAAGTTATGTTTTTTTCTTTGCTTTATTGTCATTGAGCCCTGAAGAAATCTACAATAAAAAGGTTGAAATGTCGGCATAAAAATATAAAAGGCTTTTTTCTGATATATTTGGTTGTAAACCCGAACACAAACAAAGTTAAATCAAAAGGATACCTGTTATGGAAGGAAATTTCAGGTCAAAACTTCAGACCCAGATGTCTTGTCAAATGCTTTACCAGAACTAGTTCCCAAATATGTGTACTGGTACACAGACGGATCAATATGGAGGTAGAGCAGGGGCGGGTGCCACTTGGGCCACGGTTTTTCAGGCCGAGGTACTAGCCATCTCAATTTGTGCCATACTGAACCTTGAGAAGGGTTTAAAAGGCGCGTTTCTAGTTATATTTTTAGATAGCCAGGCGACGATAAAGGCCCTCTCTAATTGGAAGATCGCCTCCAGGCTCGTCAAGGAGTGCTTTGACATTATTAAACTCTTGTCAGCAAGGAACACGGTATTACTACGCTGGGTATCAGGACACTGCGGGATCGTGGGGAACGAGGTCGCCAATGAATTGGCAAGGGAAGGCTCATCGTCCGTTCTTATGGAGCCGGAACCATTTTCCGGACTCAGCTGGTCCTCCTCGAGGCTTAAAATAGATCCGTGGGTAAACTCACCCGCGCTGTTTTATGTCCCGGATTGGTATTTTCACAGAGACGGACTGCCGTCTTTCCCTTGAAGACGAGGCGACGTCAGAGCACATTATGGCTGACTTCCAAAACGTATCAATACAATATTTGGAAACTGTTATACTGCGGTATTCAAAGTGTTTGTATATGCAGAGTTCTAACACATTGCAATCATATACATTGCATATTTTAAATATTCAATATAGCAATGACCAATTTTTCTGAATTTTCCATTTCTAAAACACCAATGCTAACCAATAACAAACGAAGCATCAACTTTGTTTCTGATGCGCTGATTGCTCGAGCGATGCGTTTCGATAACTTTTCGGCTGCGTTTTGGAACAATATACATTGTCAATATTTTGCAGTTAGACGTTATGGAACCTTATACTTTGTACGTATGCAAAGCAATTGACGTTTTGGAAGTCCGCCTATGTGTGATTGTCTGGCATTGGTCAGGCTAAGACTGCAATGCTTCCGTTCTTTCACAGTCGATGCCCTTGGGGTTAGGAACTCATCTACCAAGCAACTTTAAGCATTTGTAAAGGAGGCTAATAACATCTTGGCCGTCTGCGTTAGAAACCATCATAGGTATACAAAAGATCTTCTAGGTCGCGGTGTCCCTTTCTGTTACACCCAAAACATTAACATTACATTACAAGTTTGATGTTGCTAAAGAATCGCGTTGATGTTGGGACATTTTTCTTCCAAACAAACTATATTCGACATTTTGTTTTGAATGAAAAAGGCGTAATGCGGTCAGAAAAAATATTATCATTGCGATTTTTTAGCAACTTAAAACATGCACTTTAATGTACATACTAGAATTTAATGGGCTATAAAACTACATACTCAAAAAAATTCTGGAAAATCTGATTAAAAAGTTGAAAACTTAGATGCAGCTTTGCAGATATAATTTTTAAATCAAAATTTCATACTTTGAGCAAAATTATAAAAATTTTGCAAAGTTTCTGAAAAATTCTAAACCAAATAAAAAAACAAATTCAATGAAAGCGAGATATTTATTAAACAAATCTATCGGTAATACATATGTACATTAATTTTTTTTATATACACATAAGATTACGTTTAGCATTTACCTGAAGGAGAGGTTTGTGTTAGTACTGCTGGTAGCGCTAGCAGCGCGCCGACTATTAGAAATAACACATTTCTGGCTGTTATAGTTCTTCTTGTGGTACATAAGTCTCGATACCGTTGTGCTACGGTAAGCTTTGGCAACAGAAAATTTGACGGTTCTCGTCTGGAAACTTTTGACTCCTGCTGCTGCATGTGCGTCTGAAGCTGCAATAACCCGCCTCTACAGGGCGGCTGCAACATCTTTCAAAATTGAAGATTTTCGCCGATGTATTTAACGCCTGGTTGTTTTTATTGTACCTACACAGAGTAAGAAATCAAAAAAAAATTCAATTTGTATTGTAATTGTGACAGCATTGCGAATTAAAAAAAAAGATATATATGTGTGACTGTTGGATAAGGGTATTTTTTGCGGGGGAGATGGACTAGCCGTTAACCACATCAATGCTATTGGGCTATTGAATACATGGTGCATTACAAGCTTAACTAATAATTACGTTGGAAGGTTGAGCGTAGAACCTTGCTAACTGCCTTGTTCTCTTTCTTCACGCAGCTCTTAAGAGTTTCAAATAACACAGCATATTTAGTCGCGGCCAACATTTGAATGAAATTATTTTTTAAAAGTAATACCATGTTCACGTTGAAATTTTAACTCGAGTTTAACGTTTTGACTTTATAAACAACTGTCAAGTGTTCTAATTGGGGTGTTTAATAAACTCAGAGTTTAATGTGACATTTGTTTGTTTACTTTTTCTTATTTACATTTAGCCTGTTCCCGTACTCTAGGATTGAGACAGAAATAGTCCGAAGTAGCCGTGGTGTAGAATATCAACCGTTTAGCCAAAAAGAAATAAAAAACGTAGCTAAATAGAACTTTTCATGCTGATTTCAACCAAGATTATTTGGGGCAAATAAAAACTAAAGCCAATAAAAGAGGTTAAAGTTTAACTTTTATATTTTTTATATTTATTTACATACGAAAAAATCGATATATCCACAAAACTGGGGCCAAAATATAGTAAAACTGCGTTTTTAGCTTTTTCTCTTTTTTTAAGGACTTTGAAATCTCTAGAATATGATTGAAAAAAAAATTATTCAAAAGATTCGGTGCATTGTAGAATAACAATATGGGTATAAGTTATAAGGAAAAATTCTGTAGAATGGAAAAAATAATAATTTTTTGGTGCAAGGACGAATAAGTATTGAAAATATCCTTTGAAAACTTTATCCTTGAATATCCTTGGAAATTATTTTCCGTGGGCCAAGGTTAAAAATTCAATGATATTGGGTTTGGAGCTTTTTGGCCGGTTATATTGAATAAAACAAGTGTTTACTTCTTCTCCTACGCGTTTCGACGCATATTCGCGTCTTCTTCCGG
>NW_023458563.1:30615457-30643359 GCF_013731165.1 Rhagoletis pomonella
TATTATTATGTTTTTCGTATTTATAAATATATAGACTCCCTGAAGAATATGCGTCGAAACGCGTAGGAGAAGAAGTAAACACTTGTTTTATTCAATATAACCGGCCAAAAAGCTCCAAACCCAATAGCATCCTTGGAAATTTCCAATTTTTATTTTTGAAAAAAGGACTAATATGTTAAATACCACATCCTCGAATTTCGTCCTTCTAACTTTATTAGTTTTAGATAAAAAAAAATTTACACTTCTCTTTATAAGATATTGATAGTTACAATATACATAAATAAAGATACTGGAATAATTATTATGGAACCATGTATGCGCTCTAAAAGAACAAACTGACCCTATGATGTACGGTTTAAATACTTTAAGGAAAGAAATGTTTTTAATTAATTTTTTATTTTTTGTGTATATAAATAGACATTTTTTTGTTAAGGAAAGTATAAGTTTTCTGGTATTCTTTACAACCATACCAATTTTTTAAAAATCGGTTTGTAATTTTTTTGTTTAAAATATTATTTTTTTTTTTGAAAAATGGTATTTTTTGCTTTTAAGTGTTTTTTTTTTAATTTTTGTATACGATGTATACAAATATGCATACCAGAAGAAAGGGGTTTAATCGCCTTTACAACGATACCAAATTTTT
The DNA here is from genome assembly GCF_013731165.1 of Rhagoletis pomonella. NCBI lineage: Eukaryota > Metazoa > Arthropoda > Insecta > Diptera > Tephritidae > Rhagoletis > Rhagoletis pomonella. Next base: position 30,616,101 of record NW_023458563.1, read on the forward strand.
AAAAATCAGTAAGTAATTTTTTTTTATTTTTTTTTTATAAAAAAAGGAATTTTTTCCTTTTAAGTGTTTTTTTCTCATATTTTTATATACGAAGTATTCAAATACATATATCGAAAGAAAGAAGGTTTGATTGCGTTTACAACGATATCAATTTTTTAAAAATCGGTTATCAATTTTCTTGCTTCAAATATTTTTATATTAAAACAAGTAAGAAAGTCTAAGTTCGGGTGGAGCCGAACATTAAATGCCCGGCGCAAGTAATAAATATATGTTTTTTCACCTTTCACATCAATTGTGTGTGTAATTTTAGTCCGATTTCAATAATTTTCAACGTTTTGCTTTCATGTAGCAAGCACAATAAAAATACCGAGTTTGGTACATATACATATATGTGATCATAAGTAGGCGGTGCCACGCCCATTACCCAAAATTTTACCATAAACGTATTTCTTGGTAAAGAATAGCATCAATTTTGAATAAATTTGCTTTAGTATTTACTGATTTATCGAAGATTTTGTATTTCTCTAAATTACCGTTATATGGGATGTGGGCGTGGTTATTTTCCGATTTTTTAAATTTTCGGTCATTTAGTATGCTGTACCAGGGCCAACAACTGTGCCAAGTTTGGAAGAAATTGGTGCAGCGGTTACCAAGATATACACATGTAACCATAAGTGGGCGTGGCTATGCCCATTCTCCAAAAATTTATAATATTCTTATTTTTCGTCTTAAAATTGTTGTAAATGTCAATTTTGAGTGAATAATCTTCAGTAGTTAGTAAAATATGGCAGTTTTCGTATTTCCGAAAATTACCGTTATATGGGATGTGGGCGTGGTTATTGTCCGATTTGTTTAATTTTCGGCCGTTTAGTATGCTGTATCAAGGCCAACAACTGTGCCAAGTTTGGAATAAATTTGTGTAGCGGTTAACAAGATATACACATGTAACCATAAAAATTATAATATTCTTATTTTTCGTCTAAAAATTGTTGTAAATATCAATTTTGAGTGAATAATCTTCAGTTGTTACTAAAAGATCGCAGTTTTCGTATTTCCAAAAATTACCGTCATATGGGATGTGGGCGTGGTTATTGTCCGATTTTTTGAATTGTCGGTCAATTAGTATGCTGTACCAGGGCCAACAACGGTACCAAGTTTGGAAGAAATTGGTGCAGCGGTTACCAAGATATACACATGTAACCGTAAGTGGGCGTGGCTATGCCCATTCTCCAAAAATTTATAATATTCTTATTTTTCGTCTAAAAATTGTTGTAAATGTCAATTTTGAGTGAATAATCTTCAGTAGTTACTAAAATATGGCAGTTTTCGTATTTCCGAAAATTACCGTTATATGGGATGTGGGCGTGGTTATTGTCCGATTTTTTTTAATTTTCGGCCGTTTAGTATGCTGTATCAATGCCAACAACTGTGCCAAGTTTGGAAGAAATTTGTGCAGCGGTTACCAAGATATACACATGTAACCATAAGTGGGCGTGGCTACGCCCATTTTCCAAAAATTTATAATATTCTCATTTTTCGTCTAAAAATTGTTACAAATATCAATTTTGAGTGAATAATCTTCAGTAGTTACTAAAATATCGCAGTTTTCGTATTTCCGAAAATTACCGTCATATGGGATGTGGGCGTGGTTATTGTCCGATTTTTTTAATTTTCGGTCAATTAGTATGCTGTACCAGGGCCAACAACTGCGCCAAGTTTGGAAGAAATTGGTGCAGCGGTTACCAAGATATACATAAGTAACCATAAGTGGGCGTGGCTACGCCCATTTTCCAAAAATTTATAATATTCTTATTTTCTGTCTGAAAATTATTACAAATATCAATTTTGAGTGAATTGTCTTCAGTAGTTACTAAAATATCGCAGTTTTCGTATTTCTGGAAATTACCGTTATATGGGAAGTGGGCGTGGTTACTGTCCGATTTCACCCATTTTCAATACCAACCTACCTTGGATTAACAGAAACCTACATATCAAAATCGTTGAGATATCTGAATTTTTGCTCGAGTTATCGTGTACACGGGCGGACGGTCAGACGGACAGACAGACATGGCTTAATCGATTTCTCTGTTCATTCTGAGCATATATGTATACATTTTGTCTATATCTATCACGATTCGTTTTGTCTGTTACAAACAACCGTTATGTGAACAAAATTAATATACCCTTGTGCACAAGTGCGCTCGGGTATAAAACGTCTTTTTTCCTTCTAAATGTTTTTTCTCAAATTTAAAAAAAAGAAATGTATACAAATGTGCATATAGGGAAAGGGGGTTTAATAACGTTTACAACGATACCAATTTTTTAAAAATCAGTTCAAAATTGTTTGAAATACATATAGGGTTTTTAATTTTTCGAAGACCAGACCTTTCACCCCTGCTAGCACCTGTAATATAAGTTTGCACAAAAAAAGTTTAGTACCATTTAAATGAGAGCAAAAGGAGGACTACGTCTATATTTTTAATTTTTTAGTTATTTACACATAATAATAAAAAATAATTTTTTACCAAAGGTCCTATTTCGAACTTCGAAGGCCCATATCTCGATTTCGAAGGCTATCTTCAAAAAACGGAGAAACACTTTTTTACCTATGACTCAATCTCTTAAAAAAAAATTAGTTTGGTCCAATACCCAGCCGAGTGCTGTACAGTGTAATGCCAGTATCTTCATTTATGTATATATATTGTAACTATCAATATCTTATAAAGAGAAGTGTACAATTTTTTTTATCTAAAACTAATAAAGTTAGAAGGGCGAAATTCGAGAATGTGGTATTTTACATATTAGTCTTTAATATACAGGGTGTCCCAGAAGTAACGTGCCAAACTTTCGGGGAAGGTAGGAGGGGGGGTGAGCTCCCTGATAAACAAACAATTTTCAGGTAAAAGTGGCACCGTTTTTGAAATATTTACATTTTTTCAAATTTAAAAAAAATCGTGCCTTTTCATGTGTTTTCTTTAACTGCAACTACAAACCGGGCAATACTTAGTAAATTTTTTATGTAAAATACTTCCAGATAGTTGCCTCTCCATACTCAAATGCAATGTAGTTAAAATATATTAAGGAAACATCATAAAATTAGGACTATTTCTGGATTTTTAACTTTTTGATATTTTCTTCCCCAACTTTGACTATCTCGGGTCAAAAAAAATGTACTGAGCTATAACTTTCCATTACATAAAAAAATTGCTCATTTAATAAAGATTTCAGAAAGGTGCCACACTTACTGTTTTGAATAGAAAAAAAAAAGTTATAGTCGCTTTTGTGGGTAAAGGACTGAGACACGCTAGAATGTATTTAATAGATTTAAATTGAATTTGCTCTTGTTACCGTCAAATGACATGCTAAATAGTACAAAGGTACATAATTACTTGCTTCTGACATTATTTTATGTTACTTACCGGAATAAGTGAAAGTGGATTTTGTGAAATTGGACCCTTCGAACATTGTGTTATTAATACTATGACAGAGAACACGCAGTATACGTCGCATGAATATGCGGATATTCACCTAATTTACGGTGAAGCTTGCTGTAATGCCAGAGCTGCTCAAAGACTCTATGCAGAGCGATACCCCAATCGTCGACGTCCGGGTCGTGAAGTATTCGCCCGGACCCATAGAGAAATATATGAAGGTAAGTGATTTTAATTTTTTAATTTTTTTATTCAATCATGTCCTAGAAATTTCAAAGTCCTTTAAAAAAATCCTGACGTCAGAGAGAAAAATTAAAAATGAAGTTTTGTGAATATATTGCTTTTTTCGTGTGTTTTAAAAATTTTTGGTTTTTGTCGCACGGTGGAACAGCCCTGTTCAGCAATCCGAGTCGGAATCGCATCGGAATCGGAATTCAGTTCCGACTCGGAATTTAAATGGTGTTCCACAATCCGATCGGAACCTTTGTTTCGAAGGTAATAGCGAATCCGATTGTAGAAAAAAAGGAACAAACCTACTTATCAATTGTGTTCTGAAGTGTCAAAATTCATTTGAAGAAATTAGAAAGAGAAAACTAAACTGAGTTCAATGGTTTTATTTGCTGTTTTGCTCCATAATGGACAGCAAACAAATAAAAATTGAGGCAAATAATTTTGCGCGATCGCAGCATTCCCATATAATTACCGAACTCTGCGTAAGTAGTATGCCTACAACTGATTTCTCTTTAGCTATTTCAAAGTATAATTTTATATCTTACAGCTCTCTTGCACTCCTCAAGATTCTGGGTGCCTTGCAGCCTTAGGTAGGCAAAAGACTCCATTGCTGGGAGCAAAGCGAATGGACCAACATCGCTTTGGGAAGGAGCACCGTTCCATTGCCGAAGTTACCGACACAGTGTTGTGTGCATGGAGCAGGGCCGGATCTACGGGGGGAAATAGGGGAAATTTCTTCCGGGTCATATCTGAAAAATATGCACATCATTTTAATATACATCTCTTGTCCTTTCACAAGCCGCACAGTAGCGCTTTTGACAGAAGCAGCATTTTGATACGACACAAAATGGTTTTGAAAGCTAAAGTAACTCCCTTTCAATTGTGGCCATTGAGCCACAATTACCCCTTGACCTTTAGAAAATTTGTCAAAAGTAGTGTTCTTCGAAAAAAAGCAAAATCCACGAGATTTATTCCAAAACAAAAAATGTATGTATTTTTTATTATACTAGCATTGTAGATTTTGAAACGAGCAACAGGATTCCACTGTTCAAAATTCAAAAACAAAATTTGAGCACCTTAATTTAAAAAGTTCATTATTTATTGATTTTTTTTCTATTTGCATGCAGCTCTGCATCTTTGACTCAATTTTATATCCCTCGAACTATAAGTGCAATTCAAGACCTTTAATTTGAGCCAAGTTAAATTTGTGAGAAGGATGCACAGCTGAATTTTTCAAATTGAGGGGTTGAAATTTTTTTTCGTTTTTTAAACAGTGGAATCGTGTTTCTCGTCCCAAAATCTATAGTATTAATATAACAAAAACAACAAAAAAATATATTTTTTTTAATATATCCGTTGGATTTTGAATGTTCTTTTTCGAAAAACACTTTTGTGACCAATTTTTTTAAGGTCAAGGAGTGATTGTGGCTCAATGGCAATATTTTTCCTTGAAAGGCAATTACATTAGCATTAGCCATTTTGTTTCATATCACAATATTGCTTCTGTCGAAAGCGCTACGATTAATTGGCATGAAGTGTTAAAAACACACTGTGTGCCGTCGAGTTATCCCGAATATCTTATTTTCCAGTCGAGAAATGTAATTTTGAAATCTTAAAATTAATACGGTGTATTTTTTTCAAAAGCATATGACACAAAACATATGATTTATAAAAATATAATTACTTTATGAACAATATAAAATATAATAATATAAAGTGTCTATCATACTTGGGCGTACAAAATTTTTGATTCTTATTGAAAATTGAAAGATCATCCCTTATGCACCAAAGATATACCTAGCAAAATGCTATCGAAACATAAAAAAAAAAAAAAAAGTCCTTGTTTTTTGAACTTCAAAAGCGTACGAACGCACTATGGCTGAAATAAGCACTTTCTGCGGCCAAAAATCAACCAATCGTCGCCTCAGAAAACGGATGACGAATGTGCAAAATCACGATTTTGGGATTTTGATGCAGATTTACTAAGTTGGACATGCTCTTTCGATTTCTGCAATCCATTTTTTTATATCTCCATTAGTTTTTGAGATATTTCGTGCGCATTTTGTCGTATGTTACATAATATTAATGATTGGGTATGCCTTTTGTTGTATGTGCTGAAAATGCGTCACATACGACAAATTCCCATACAAACGTACCTTTTTTTTAATCATAAAACGTTTGTCGTATGTGGCACATACGACAAATTCCCATACAAATGTAATCTTTTTTTAATCATAAAACATTTGTCGTATGTATCGCAAAACTTTGAACTTACGACAATTGGATGGTCCTCTACTATAACGATACAATTAAAATCGAAAATTAAACTAAGTAACTAATTTTAAAATTTTAAATTTTTAAATTTTAGCTTGCACTGAGTCTCCAATGAAATGAAAGAGATAAAAATGTACAAAAGACTGAATTTAAGTATTGTTTTTTGTTTTTATATAAAGAAAACGTATGTTCGTAACATATTTACAGCATAAGAGATGTACAGATTTTTTTATTAAATACATGATTATGTTTTTGTTATGTTTTTTCTAATAAGTAATCATTATTTAATAAATATGTCTGTTTTTTTCATCAAATTATACCATCGTCGTTGAAATAGATACTTTACTATTGTCGTATGTTCTGTGGACAAAACAAAGTGGTGAGTAAACGCTACTTACGACAAATGTATACGGAATGAAAAGTAAATTTTCTCCTTAACGTTAAGAGATATTAAATGTAAAAATATGGGAAATCAAAACTAATTACACCAACTACGTCTCCTTCAAAAGTTACAAAAATCTACCGTACAGTTTCGGATTAATTCGACCTTAAACTTCAAAGTCAATTTTCTCAAAACCGTGTTTTGTAACATTCGACATCCGTTTTCTGAGACGACGCAATGCAGGTAGGCGTTTAAAATCGTGTACACATGCTTCTGATAACCTTAGAAGACGTTGGTTTGAAAATCAACGAAATCGGCCCACAACCACACCTACCGCCCATATACCGGGTGTCCCTGACCCCAGCAAAATGTTTTTATTGGAAAACGGGAAAAATATGAACTACCAAGTCGGGGATGCTGTATCTGTTGGTCTTATTACTGACTTTCGGTCGGAGATTACAAATGAGAGATACTCATTTTTACAGCTACCCCTTATACCCAGACAAGAAGATCCTTTAATTTGGTGGAAGCATAGTCGCTAAGAATTTCCAAATTTGTTTACACTGGCAATGAAGTATTACTACGCATTACCTTCCTCTGTGAACTAAGAAAGAGTACATTGGGTAGCATTTATGTTGCAAATAGAGAAAGGTTTTTGCCCGCTAATTCGGAAATGATTATTTTTATAATGAAAAATATAAAATATTTTAACTTAAATTACCAATTAGATACTATTTATGTAACACTTTTTTACAACTTCCGATGGTAAAGTGGCTGTTGATGGGCTATGGGATGTAATAAAAGATTTAGCGTTGTCAGCTCGATGTCAAAGCAAGCCATAGAATTGCTTGAGAACAAAGGAACTAACAAGTAAATACCAAAAGTTTTAACCAAGAAAATCTAATATTGCGCTTAAAGGCCAGTATGAAGGTCTCAAGAAAACGGTCAAGAAAAAAATTGCCATTTTTCCTGTGTGTCCAAAGAATTTTGACATCTGGGCCATTCCATTGTGACTAGTGGTACATTTTACCCCAAAACGTGATCAATTGTGAATTTTTACTATGTCGGTGGAACTTATACAACGGCGAAAGATACTTTTTAACATAGAACGATAACTAATGTATAAAATGCTTTAACAAAGATACCAAACGATTTCTTAGTTTTATGTAACTATCATTTGAATGAATGTGACTGGTGGGACACTGAAAATAACTATATTTTACCCTTGCGCACTCAAAGAAGAATTTTAGCCTTCCGGATAATACAACAAGTTTTATAAGAGTGGTATACTTCCGCAAAATTAAAGAACTACTACTATACCATTTTGCTCTATAAAACAGTCTATAAAACCCTTATAAGACTAAAAGGGCCCCAGGAGGCGCGGCTTCGTAGTACAAAATAATGCTCTATTATTAGTTTATAAATAAATGTTGGTAGTTTTATAAAGATCTTAAAGTTAGCAAGAGTTTTTAAAACATTTAAACGTTTTATAAGGCTCTTTGTCTAGAGTCGTTGGTCTGACACTGATTAAAAGTTCTGCGGCCAGCGCCTTATAAGACTTTCAACTGTTTTATAAGGCCATTTTATAGACTACTCTTAACTTTATAAAACTATCAACATACAATTTATAAGTCAATAAAAGAGCAACATTTTTCTCTTCTTTAAAGCTCATACCGAAGTCTGTAGCATCAGCTTTTGTTCTAAAGATTCACTCTGTGGCGCTCTTTTTGCAAATTGAAAAGTATACAAAATAAATTGAAAGATAAAATATTATGCAAAAATATCTTTCGAAGGGGAAGTCGTTCTGAACTGAAATAGTTTTCACTTCCTGAAATATTTTATGAAAGGAAATGTCAATTGAATTATAATTAAAGGACTTTGTATAATTTTTTCGGCGCTTCTTCTGAACGTAATTTTATGAATGCAACGAGTTTTCCGGTAAAATCGGGATCGCTACCCTTGCTAAAATTTACGCGCTTGCGAAATTTTTAATTTTTATTAAACAATTTCGAAAATTGTATTTGTAAAAAACTCATTTATACAATAAAAATCAAAAACAAATATTAAAAATGTGGCTTTCAATATAATTAATAGAACAATGAATCATTTTCTGTCACCAAAATTCAGAAAAAGGTAAGAAAATTAAAATTTTGATCTTTTCACCTTTCAAAATTTTTTTCATTACCTAAAAATACACAAAAAATATGGCGTTACAGCAAGATGTCTATCTATCCAAACACACTTATAAAGTCAATTTGTCTATTAAAATCCAAAATAGTTTACGTGGAGCGCTTGAACATACTAATTACTTTATGAATTGATCATATGTATACAAAACACGCAAATCCTAAATTTCCAAATTCAAAAGTGTCTACGTGAAGAGCCATACATCGAGCATTTTCTCTGAGAATATTGAAACGTCATACAAAATGCTCAAAACGTAAATATACAAAGTATACGTGAACTTAAAGTGATGCCCGAAAAATCCCCCAATTACGCACATCTTCAATAAGCTAATCCCACGAAATTCTATAAGAATTCAAAACATTTATTTCGATAATGTATATATAACTCATTTTCTTCAAATTCAGCTTTACACAAAGGTCGGTAGCCAACTCACTAAAGACCTAATAGAATTTAAAAACATCTACTACATCAATTAATTAGTTTCGGTCTTAATTAAAACCCAGGATTTTGAAGAAATTCCCAACCTAAGAAATTTTGTTTTTATAAGGTTTGGTAACTAATCTTTAAGGGCACTAACATTTTAGATGGGGCCTTTCTATATTATGGTAACGAAATGAATATTCATAACGTGCGAACAATTTAAAAATTTTCATAAATTTTTAAAATTTATAAAATTACTCGACATCACATCCTCAGGACGATTAATTATGTAATAGCATCGAAAAACCTTAGTTGAATTTTGGTCAATTTTGCATCGATGATTGTGTTACGTGAAAATCCTTGTTTTATATTAAATGTCCTTTTTTCCTCTTTTAATAATTTTTGTTACAAAATATCTCTCAAATAGGGAAATTAGCCACAATCTGGCATCACCGGTGTGAAGAGCTTTGACTAGAGTATTTGCTTTTTAAACAGAGAATAATCATAGAAAACACTCAAATCCTAAACGTGCAAATCCAAAAATGTCTGCGTAAAGAGCCTTGAATAAAGTATTTCTTATGTGAATAGCGAAACTTCGTACTAAACCCTCAAATTTTAAGTTTTCAAGTCTTAAAAAAGTTTACGTGAAGAACAATCAATAGAGTATTTCCTTTTTGTTTCTCTCTACATTTCTCTTAATGCAAAGTTTTCATCTACAAAATGTCATTTCGTTGGAAGTGAAGACTTTTTGCTCGTTTTAAGTTCCTTTTCTGTATTTAAATCAAACCATCGTTAACGCTTGTTAATATTAGTATAAAAATAAGTCGAAGAAAATCTTTTAAAATCGACCAATTTTGCAAAAATGGACGTATTGGCATTGAAGCTTGACCAAATGGGAAGTTCCCAAAAAACAATGGTTCCAGAAATAGAAAAGATTGGTTGAAAAGCGGTAAGATAAAAAACATATTTTCAGTTGATTTTCATTATTCAATCCAAAAAAGATATAGGCTTGAAAACAAAAACCATAAACCCGAATTCTGTTCGAGAAATTCAAAGTGTGCAAAAGAGAAATTATCGCCACTGTGGAATTTAATTTTTCACACAATTTCGTTTTCTTTTTTTAACAAATTTGTAACACAGTTTTCTCAGGGCTCCATCTTTTTATGCGAACACGATTGAATAAAACACCGGTAAGTAAATGTCAACACAGAAGAATTTATAGGGGTACATAACTTCAAAAACAAAGTATATTTTTATCTAGCGAAATCCGAAATGATATGACTGAAGAGCGTTGACAATCTTTATGAAGACAAATCCTTCATTAAAAAGAGAATGCGAAATTGCTCTAAATATGAAAATTTATAGAGGTGTATAATTATGCTTATTGCTGACTAATTACTCAACAAAAAAATGTTATTAATCGCTCTGAATGAAGACAGTTTACAGAGATCTAAAAGTTTACATTAGTAGAGGATTTTTGCTAATCATTTGAACTAATTGAAGAGAAACGAGTATAGAGGAAGAGGCACATAAAAATATGTCTGCAGGCAGAGCCTTATAAATCCTTTTTTGAATAAATTCTCTTTATTCAGAGCCTTATAAACCCTTATAAGAGCACAGTTTATGATAAGAGCCTTATATTTAAAACCTTTATAAAACCAGTCGTTCTCCAAACTTAGAGTTGTGTGTTATCCGGGCAAACACTTAATTTTTACCAACGATGTATTTGTGTTGTAAAATACGAATTATACGCTTTCGTTGTCAATAATAATGAGGTTTATTTAATCTTCATAGAAATATTAAAAAATATTTAAAGTTGTGACTGGTGGGACATCTCCTTGTGACTATTGTAAAGTAATTATGCATGAAATAAAAGTTTCCATAGATAAAAATTACAACTTATTTTGTTTTTTTTTTTGATATTTTCCCACAGGTTAATGAAATGTAGTTATTTAGAAAGAGGTTACTGCTGAAATAGAGATAATTAGGGCACATTTAATTTATGTCGTTTTCCTCTTTTCAATGGAATGACCCATTTGATACTTCACCAGCCTGTTGCCTCACTCTTTCCTCAAGAAATAATGGAACGGAATAATATTTCTGTCACAAGCATGGGTTACCTTGTGTTCTTGTTTCACAATAAAATTTAGTAAAGCGTAGTAGAAAGCGTAGCAAATTTCTTAAGAACTGCGTACTGCCTCAAGAAAATTTCACGCGAGAAAATTTATTAGCAATTTCTTGTACGTAATTTTATATGGAGTTTTTGCTTTTCTTGAGAGCTGAATGCTGGCTTTAACCAAGCTGATACATAAGTATGTCTATATGTGCATATCGTCGTTTAAAATACAAAACCGCGTATCAACAAATGCAAAACATAAATAATTTTCTAGAGAGTAAAAACATTCCTATTTCAAAATGGTTCTCTTTTTTATAAAGCAATCGCATTTCTGGATAGTATATTTCAGGACGGATGGATAAGGATTGAGCCAAGAGCTTGTGTGAGCAAATCCAATTTTTGACAAAAAATGTCAGTTACGCGGTTTTGCAGAACGGCGATACGCGGTTTTGTACTTTAAACGATAATATGTATCTATTATAATAATAATAATTATTCTATTATAATAGATTGGCGCTTACATATATGTTAGTGCTTGGCCGAGCTTCTCCTCCAAATTGTGGCGTGCGCCTTGATGTTGTCACACAAAGGGGAGGGACCTACAGTTTTACGCCGACTCCGAACGGCGATTGTATTTTTATGAGAAGCTGTTTTTCATGGCAGAAATACATTCGGAGGTTTGCCATTGCCTGCCGAGGGGCGACCGCTGTTAAGAAAAAACATTTTTTCTATATTTTTGCGATGTTGCTTTGACCAGGGACACCACCACATTATATATTATAATACATATAGTTAATTCATTCAGATTAAACTTCAGCACTCCAGATCTTTTTTAGAGTACAATGGTTCCACCAAAAGAAGGCTAAAATTTGTCCTAATTTGACCAGAAAACCAATTTTACATAAATATCTGTACTCCTGCCCCTAATAGCTAGTTCAAACTAACTTGCAAAAAATTTAGGCATGTTCGGAATATATCAGAAGAATTTTTGATTCTTTTTTTAATAAAATAATAATTTTTGTTATGATATTTGCTTTGTTAATAATTCTCGTTTTTTCTATACAGCAAAACATCCAGCTCAGGCAGAAATGTGTAGTAAATTTGGAGATTTTCTGCTTTAAAGATCAGTGCCTTTTTTCCAGTCCTTTTCAGAAGAAACAACTCAGTATTTTCCCAAATAAAATTGGGTTGGAATTTTGTATTTGGTAATAACTCATAAATTACTTAATGAACTGGGTGTGGCTTTATCGAACTGCTAAGTATTTTATACTTAAACTAGCAGACCCTTCCGCCCAAAATAAACTTTTGTATTGAAACATTTTGGTCCAACATTTTCCTGTCATTTCATTTCATTTCATTTTATTAAGTCAATGGTAACAAACCTTACTGACTAGATTAAGAGAGATACTTAATAATAATCTAACAGCTAATTTAAGGATATGGTTAATTTGCTAAGTAATAAGACTCAATGCGTGACGTGAATAAAGACCTTGGCATCGCAAAATCAAGATCAATAGTTCTAGAAAGCCGATTAAACTCATTAAGCCCTCTTAAAGGAGGGGCAAATCTAAAGTAAATAGTTCGATCTTAAAATTTCAGTATGAAATAGGTTGTGAGAGCGAAGTACTCTATTAGGAATATTGAAACTTAACTGCCCAAAGATCTGAGAATTGTACCGGAGATAATATCGTATATAAACATTAAGTTTTGAACGAATTGTCTAACTTCGAGCGATAGAACATTGATGAGCATGCACCTAGCATTGTATGGTGGCAAGGGATTATCAAAATGAAGTGGTTGAAGACCAAAACGAAGACACCTGCGTTGAACTCTTTCACTTCTAAAAGAGTGTGAGGAATACATCGGATTCCAGATGACTGAGGCATACTCCAAGATCCCGAAATTCTTTAACAGAGGCAAGAGCAGCATTTGAGACAGAGTAAGTCGAGGAATGCACATTCAAAGTCTTGGAGAGCACCATCTGACAACATTTACTGGTGTTGAGAAGCATATTTTTTATTTATTTTCGAGATCCCAATCAGTAAGAGCGTTCAAGTCTTCTTGCAACAACAATGTATCCGATAAACAGGAGATTTTACGGAAGAGTTTCAAGTCGTCTGTATAGAGTAAATAATTTGAATGTTTAAAGCGTAGACCAACATCATTACTAAAGAGGATAAATAGAATAGGACCAAGGATGCTGCCTTGGCGCACACCAGAAGTTGCCACAAATTTATAGGATTTAGTATTCTCTTCTCTTCTGTTTGACAAATATGATTTAAGCCATGATAGAAAAGATGAATGAAAACCCAAATTTTCGAGCTTCAACAGAAGTATTTTGTGCGAGACCGTGTCAAACGCTGACATTTCAAAGCAGAAGAACTTTTTCCTCTTCAATCACTGGCGTTTCGATGGGGAATCTTTCGTTGCATCTGTATAATATAGTTGGTGGCAATTTCAAAATGGATTAGTATCGTTGTTCTACGTTAGGGTTGGGCAGCAGAACAGCCCGCTCGCGGCAGCACGGGCAACCAGATGACGGATGTGGGACAAAAACTTCAAACCGAAAGGGTAAGCAACAGGGTACCTAGTTCTATCAAAAAATAAATAAATCTACCTAAAAGGGTTTTTATAAGTATGCATTTTTTCAGAGTAGGAGTAAACTTTTTCCTTCAATGCCAATAACATTAGATAAATTTGGCTATAAAAATTACGTTGGGAGAAATATCTTCCAGCAGTTCGAGACAAAACCATGTTTTAAAAAACGTGAATCACTTTACTTTTTATCTGAAATTAAGAAAGGGCTTAATGAAAAATTATTTGGTTACGTTGCAGATGTACCTAAAATGGTGTGCTTGTACCGAATATATTCTCAAATTAAGAAACGGCCGGAAAAGTATAATTGCATTTGCACTTCCATCACTGGAAAGTAATAGCCGTGTACGTGCGCACGCGCATGCGTTTGTAAAGAACAGAGCAAAGCGCTGCTACTCAGTGTTGCCACAAAAAAATTATCAGATTCCTCAAAAACAAATGAAAAATCCTCAAAATCCGAACAAATTACTCAAAATTTTCTTATTGCAGATATGAGATTGTGTACTGCATACCATTTACAGGTACTTAGTATAAAAATTAATTACATTCTCCAATTCAATTGGTACTTTTGTTCTTGCTGTTCAAACAAAGTATCACCGTTATTTTTTATGCCTTGGTTTGTATATACTATTGCTGCAACTATATCAGTGCTCAATCTGGCCCTCAAGTCAGTCCTACACATTTTTAAACTACTAAATATACGTTCTACTGAAGCAATAGAAAAGGGCTATATTAGTAATGCAGATATAATTTTTTTTTATTGGGAAACTTATGTATATGAACCTGAAGAATTCTTTTAACTCAATAACTTGTTTGCTTTACTTTCCTGGATCTAATGAAGAATCAGAATGAATATCCTTATGATCGAACAATGCGTGTTCTCTCCATTCGTTACCGAGATTTTGCAAGTTCAAAATAAGTTGAAAATATAACGATGGAATGAAAGAATTATCGATAACATTTTGAATATTTAGCAGCAAATGCAGATGTGCTTAAGAGCGAAAAACACCACATAAGCTGCTTGAAAAACCAAGCGAAATATTCCTTTCCTTAAAGCTATTTATGTTGTGTATGGGGGTGTTTGAAGGTTTGACCAGCCGTTTGATGGAAATGTGAACAAAAATCAAATTTGTTTGATGTTCTGACCGCCATGTTGACGTTTGATCAAACTGCTTATGTTGTGTATGATAAAATCGCCTCATTCGCAACGGAATTTTTACCGAATGAGGACGCAAGAGAGATAAATCGAAGAAAATCAAACCCTTTTATATTGTGAACCGGAAGAAAACTATAATTCTTTGCTTGAACGAGTCATGTTTGCATGGTGTATGGCGAAATGGGAAAATTAGGTTTGAAGAATGTTTGACAAGCCGCTAGTGTGGTGTAAATTTCAGAAAGCTTTTTGCTCAAACATTTGCAGAGCGATTTAACAACTCTCTTGTGTAAAACATGGTTGCATTTGTTATCAACAAATATATCAAGATAAAAAGCGCAACCGAATTTCCTCACGTTTTGAGGAATTACTCACAAAGTGGCAACACTGCTGCTACTACGCGAAGTCGCGTGCTCGTGACGGCACGGTTGCCAGATGTGGAATACGTTGTTAAAAAACTAGGAATTTGGAATTTAATGCAATCTTAATTTCATTACGAATATGTACATAAGATACATATGTATGTGAATATGTACTTTATATCGATGGCTGAGTGGAAGATCTACCTATCTCGGCAGCCGATTCAAAAACGCCCTATATCAGCATATTTTCAATACATTTTGAAGTGAGATAGGGCGTTTTTGAACCGAATTCTGAAATAGGGCGTTCTTGAAAAGTTTTTTGATATAGAGCGTTTTCGAACTGGCTGCCGAGATAGGTCGATCTTCCACTCAGCCATCGATATAAAGTACATATTCACATACATATGTATCTTAAGTTTTTGTATTGCAATACTATAAGTTAAATTGATATTTGTGCGGACAATTGCACCCTATAACTAAATATACTTCCAAAAAAGAATTGTAGATAGGTAGCATGCATGTACATAAGTAGCATTCCGTTCGTTGTCAAGTTCCATTCATGCTTATATCTACAAAATCCTTGTTAACCTGTAGTATTAAGAAATAAATCAGAATATGTACATACATACATATGCTTATATATGGCAAAAAATCGGATTAAAGAAAGGCAATAAAAGAAAAATATATGGTGATGCTTTCCATTCGACCAAACTCAAATACATTGTTTGTTGGTCCAAATAATGAGACACGAATTTTTTATTTTGGCTTGGAAAAATTTTTCGGCCGAATTAAAAACGATTTTGTTTTTCAGGCAAAAATCGATTATTCGAATTGACAGTGAGAATTTTTTTTTAAATGCCCATAACTTTGTCAAAATTTAATAGATTCCAACAATGTTCTTACTCAAATGTCTGTAATTCTTGTCACTTCAAGATAGAATGATATAATTGTTGATTTTCATTATTTAAAATTTTTTATTTAACAATAAACAAAAAGTGCAAATTTTGTTTTAAACTTAATTTCTCAAAAAGTGTATTTTTTTTCTCTCAAACTTTTTTACCGGGAAAGAGACACTGTGAGCTACAATCAACCCAAATCTCTAATAGCGAAGATTTTTTTTT
The DNA here is from genome assembly GCF_013731165.1 of Rhagoletis pomonella. NCBI lineage: Eukaryota > Metazoa > Arthropoda > Insecta > Diptera > Tephritidae > Rhagoletis > Rhagoletis pomonella. The sequence goes on from NW_023458563.1 coordinate 30,632,373, forward strand.
TCTGAGTTATGATTTTTTATAGAAAATATACGTTTTTGTGGTACATACTACAATTTTCTTATATTGTTTAACTTAATGGAACATATGTATGTAATATATCAGCAAAAAGTACAGCCGTGATCATTTTTTGTGTATCAAATAGATATTAGAACACATTTTCCACCATACAGTTTCGAAATACAAAATCACATTTTCCCGCTTTTTATAATCGAAACTGTATGGTGGAAAGTGTGTTCTAATATCTATTTGATAAACAATAAATGATCACGGCTGTACTTTTTGCTGATATATTACATACATATGCTCCATTTAGTTAAACAATATAAGAATATTGTAGTATGTACCACAAAAGCGTATATTTTCTATAAAAAACCATAACTCAGAAAAAAAAATCTTCGCTATTAGAGATTTGGGTTGATTGTAGTTCAAAGTGTCTCTTTCTCTGTAAAAAAGTTTGAGAGAGAAAAAAAATACACTTTTTGAGAAATTAAATTAAAAAAAAAAATGCACTTTTTGTTTATTGTTAACTAAAAAGTTTCAAATAATGAAAATCAATAATTATATCATTCTATCTTGAAGTGACAAGAATTACTGACATTTGAGTAAAAACATTGTTGGAATCTATTAAATTTTGACAAAGTTATGGGCATTTAAAAAAAAAAAATCTCACTGTCAATTCGAATAATCGATTTTTGCCTGAAAAACAAAATCGCGTTTAATTCGGCCGAAAAATATTTCCGAGCCAAAAGAAAAAATACGTGTCTCATTATTTCGACCAACAAACAATGTGTTTGAGTTTGGTCGAAATTAAAAATCATGCTCGTACCTGACCAGTTGTCTGGAAATGGAAAGCATCTGGTACAATACGCAATTAATTGATAATTTGGATTACACATCTAAACATCTTTCGAATCTGCAAACTGCCACTGCATGCAAAAAATAAGTTTTCAATGGCTAATTGTTGACGTTTTTTTTTTGGGTTTTAGACATGTGCTCTCTCCACAATCTGGCAACTGTAATTGAGCGCGTGACCTCAAGCGACTAGCGAATAAATTCTGCTTGTGGATAGCGTTGCCACCAACAATTTTGTCCCCTACCAATTTTCTTCGCAAATCCAACCAAAATAGTTTACAACCTACCAAAAAAATTTCATTAAACAAAAAAGCATTCTGAAAGCTTACACTTAATTTATTTAAGATTAACATCCGTATGCTGTAATCCGAATCTTCGTAGTTACGAATTCGTAGTTCCGTTCCGAAAAATCGAAAGTTGGTATGCTGTAATCCGATCGTAACTATCAACGGCACTGTCAGCTAAAATCCCAAAATACAATAGCGCAGTGGCAGTGACAGTTTCTAAAATCAGCTGTTACTGCTAATATTGGCAGTCACTGCCGTAGCAAACACAATACGGCGTTGTCAGTGACTGCTTTTTTTGACATTCCCTTTTGTTTGTTTACATTTTTGTTGTTGCCTTTTAGGCTTCAGTGACATCAACAGATGTTGGCTGCGTTTCATTTATGTCGAATTCAGCATGCGAAGTTTGCTGCGAGGAAGGCAGTGGCAGGGAATTTAGAATTTGGGATAAACTGAGCATACTGCTAGCTGCCACCGATGTATTGTGAGTCGCTTCATTGGACACCACACTTTCTAAAAAACAGCTGATTTCGAAAAACTGCTGCCGCCACTGCCACTGCGTTATTGTATTTTGGGCTAAACGCGTGAATCAGCAGCTTTGACAGAAACAAATCAAAATAAATATAATCGCAAATGAACAGTGAAATTAAAAAAATGGTTTAGTCATTATTTGAAAAGAATTTTCCGTAATTAAGTAGAATACAATGGAATCAGTGGCCGGAGCACTTTTGTCTCAGGAAGAAAATGCTGCAGCTAACAGTTGCATTAATATACAAAGGAGATTGCTAGTAGTTGTGATCCATTTAGCTTGTGAAAAATTTCCGCCTCAACAAAGACGCATTTAAAACCGTTTTAATAATTATGGAGGAAGAGCTTGGGCGAAGTGTACAATCATCATCGGTGGATTGATGGCAGTTTTGCGATTTTCCGCTGAAGGAAGCTGCCAACATTGTGTTCGGGAAAGATTTCGATGTGGGGTTGGCGCAATCCACGTTATCAAAAACATTGACAATAACTTTAAACATTTTGCAAAGCCTTTAGCAATGCCCGGCCTTTCGCTCATGCATTTTTCGTATTGCGACCAATTTGTTGTGATCTTCGACCTGATATGTCGGAAATATTTAATAATAATCCAATTTTTTTCTGTTTACACTTTAACTTACATATTTTTGCGTTTAATAATAATAATAATAATAGATTGGCGCTTACACATATGTTAGTGTTGACACACAAAGCGGAGGGACCTACAGTTTTACGCCGACTCCGAACGGCGATTGTATTTTTATGAGAAGCTGTTTTTCATGGCAGAAATACACTCGGAGGTTTGCCATTGCCTGCCGAGGGACGACCGCTGTTGAGAAAAAACCTTTTTCTATATTTTTTGCGATGTTGCTTTGACCAGGGCTTGAACCCAGGTGCTGATGAGTGAAAGCGCGCACTGCTTACCACTACACCACAGCGGCCGACGTTTACAGACTTTATTTTATTGATATTTTAAAACAATTTGTTTCGCTCCGACACTAGTTGCTCTTCGTACAAAATTTCCGTAAAATACATAAAAATTACAGCTACGTCGGATTCAGGCATACCAACATTACGAATTTCGAAGATGGCCTCCGAATTTCGAAATCACGATACGACAACGCGGACGCATACCAATTTTACGATTCGTAGCAAAATCGAATCTACGACGGATTACAGCATAGGGGTGTAAATGTTTCGAATACAAAACATTTACATACATACATATATGTACTTTGTACATTTTAAAACAAACAAGGAATAAATAAATGCAGGTACAGCCTTAGGCACAGGGATGAGATCATTTAACATTTTTTGGTTGTATGAATCATATACATAAATATTTTGTACCAATAAGTTTAATTTCTTAAAAGTAAATTTAAATCAATTAAGTACACATGCAAATCTTTAGCAGCTGACTACACATAGTGCGTGTCATATTTGTTTACTAGTTCCTTGCATAAAATTATGCTATTGATACTGTAAATCTTAAGCTTATTTCGTAGTTTAGTTTTTATCAAAGAAAGCGTTGAAAATTTGCGTTCTGTAGCCGCAGAGCACTGTAGTAATGAAATTATATTAAAAGCAAAATTGGCGAGATGCATGAAGCTATTTTCATTCATTCCATTTTTAATAGAATAAACTTTTCCAAAAACATATCAATATCCAGATCGCTGGAAATATCAAGCTCACTTGGCCGCAGTAAATTCAACTGAGTGGTTATTATATCAGGATAGCAATCTATGAGATGGGGAAACTTTAACAAAAGAGGTAAAATTAGTAAACCTTCATTAGAAACTACCTTAGCTTAGTTGTACAAGTTTTATATCTTCACGCTGGAAATCGAATCTTAAATTTATTGGGTCCAAAAACATCTCATCTTTCGGTCCAACAAAAATGTGAGATATTTTAATATGATTATTTTCATTTTTAAAATTAATATTGATATTGTTACTGATCGCATCTTTTTTAATAAAGTTACTCAAAATTAAAAGATAATGTGCTTTCATAGTTGCATATTTGTAAGTATGGCAAACGAGAGCTTTCAGCTTCGAACTCTTTGTTAAGATTGTTAATTATGGGCAAAATATACGATAGAAATAAAAAATAGCATTGGTTTCGCAACACATTCCTTCTGCCAGGCCTGCAGATCGCATACCGTTTACTTCATAAAAGCAGGAAATAAAATAAACTTTTAAGCTAATCCATTGCTCAACTATTCTTAACACAACGCTTTCTAGTAAAAGCCATCGTGTTTGAGACATTGCCAAGATTTTGTGGGGTTTTACCGCACTGTTATCCTGAAATTCCTTCAGTTCATGTATCCTCTTTGGACTGTGGGAAAAGAAACTATATATGTTGCGGCAGAGTGTCTCAATGCTTTTCGGCAATTTTTTACAAGCGTAGCTTGAGCAAAGGTTAAGTGAATGCCATGTGCACTTTATATAAAATAAATCGGTTTCTGCACTCAATAATGTTTTCAGCTCGCCCAAGTCTCCAGCCATAACATTGGCTCCAACAGTGGCCAAACCAATTAGGTTTCTTATTTTTAAAGGCAGGATTGGCAAATGATTGAAAGGTGCAATTGACAAATATTTATATGCAAAATGATGATTGAAATATATATTTTTATAATTAAGAATTCATTAATTTAACTATCCGACCAAAATCTTACTTTGCCACCAACCTACCAAATGAAAAAGAAGCGACCAAATTTGGTCGGAAAATACCAATAGGGACAACACTGCTTGTGAATGAAGTGGTGGTCGCACATTTAGGCATTCCCAGCCAACCAAATATCCACAAACGAATCCGTGAACAGATGTTTTGCGGACCAAACTGTTGAAAACGATAATCACTAACCGAACTTTTTCGGAACATTTTCTCACGACGCGTCGCTATGTTTGTGGCAGGCAAAGTTTCGTTCGCGAATGATCGTAAACGCAACGTTAACGGAGAACTTTCGATCTTTTTTCGGATCTTATACGAATGTTTTTCCCTGTCTCATTCCGATTTTAGTCCTGCCATATAAAAAAAGCAATAAGTTTTCATTATTATATGATGGAATATATGGAACTATAATTAGTACATAAAACACCACTAAAAATTAGTTAGCAGCCTCTTCACTAATATCATTAGCTAAACTAAATAATTTGGCAGACTCCAAACTGATTTTAGACCCATGATTTCTTCAGCAAGTTTGCTTAGAATTATACGTAGAATCCTCCTATGCTATACGCGCATAGTAAAAAAAAGTGACCCGCCCTAGTATTTATGTAACAAAATATTTAAGTTTTTTAAGTCTTATTACATACATTACAAATGTAAAAGAAAAACAAACACATACGTATTTCGGTGTCACATATGTAGGTATGTAAAAAACAATGAGCTTTCTCCGGAACTATCTTCCACCGGTAATGGTTTTGGAGGCCTTTGTTTTCTCATGAAAAGTATTTATTATTAAAATATATTTCATAAATGGCTTAATAAATTTACCTTAAGGTCATTTTAGCGTACACGATATCACTATTTTCTCTATTTTTATTGTTATAAACGCAACCTATCTTTCATTTAGTATTTTCTCATCAAGTTGTCAAGGCAATGCTCGTGCATGCGCGTACGCAATCCCAACCCCCCCTAAATTCCAAAGTTTCATTGTACGTTTCTTTCTATCAATTCATAATCAATTTCCAATTCAAAAAATGTATGAATTTCCAATTCAAAAAATGTATGTCTTCACATCCATTTCGGTAGTTTTGGTAAACTGCTGGTTGTTCCCCGATAATTTTATCAACTGTGAACTTTTGTTAGTCTGATAAAGAGTCATTTACTTAAAAAAAGGTAAGACAATTATTATCATTTAATATTTTCTCTTGCACTTGAATTTATGTTTAGGTATGCTTAGCGGTCACAGAGCACGGTGGGCTTGGATCATGTTTAACCCAAAAGTCCTTGCCCATCAAATTTATTAGAGGTTTTGTAGAAAAAACAAAAATGAAATCATCACTAAAACATTTCATTGATTTGCAGAAGACTATAGAAAACTATTGTTTAAATAAACAAGTAATTTTTTAGCAAAAAACAAAACCGACTTCAATTCTCTTTCACTTTCAGATTACCGTAAATTTCTTCATGATCCAATCTATCTAAACCAAATTAGGATGGGACCACTTCTGAGGTACCACCTGTACTTTAAAAAAGAATTATCCGACGAATAGATAACCTCTCCCATTTTTTGAAGTCGGTTAAAAATAATGAAAAAATTACCATTTTGGTGTAAAGACGAAGTTTTAAAATTTGCATACAATTAAGGTAACTAACAAATTTGTATTTTAACTCTTCAGTAGGTAGGTAGGTTGTCGCGGTCGTCTATAAGACACACTTAGGCTCAGGGCCCATTGTGATGCCGCATGTTGGGTCAGCAACTCCAAATCCCTCCTAAAACCATTTTGAACTTTGAACGAATTTTAGAAGATCCCTGATTTCGACGCATCTAAGGTCCTCCAAGTTGTCGAAGAATTGCCTACCGAGAGTGGAGAGTCTTCGTCTAGATAGAGCAGGGCATTGGCACAGCAGGTGCAGAATCGTTTCCTCCTCTTCTTCATCTTGACAACTTATACAGAAGTCATGTGAACGTAGGCCAAGTCGATAGGCGTGCTTGCCAATTAGGCAGTGTCCTGTTATGACGGATACTAATAATCTAATATTGGACTTATTTAGACTCAGTAGTAGACCAGTGCGTTGGCGCTGAGCACCGGCCATAATTGTTTGGCAGTTTTGCAGGTGATTTCGTCCTGCCACCTTTCGTTCGCTACTTTAGTGAGCCTCTCGGAGATAAGTACCTTACAAGTTTGCAAGGGTATTCCTATTTCGTCGTTTATATCCTCAAAAGGAAGTTTCGTGCCAAGCCGCGCCAGTTCGTCGGCCTTACAATTCCCCTCTATGCCGCAGTGTCCCGGAACCCATATTACCTTTGGACGAAATGACTCAGCCATCTCGTTAAGAGATGCGCGGCATTTCATGGCTACCATGGAGGTTGTCGACTGCTTCGTGAGGGACTTTATTGCCGCCTGGCTGTCAGTGAAGTTATAGATATCAACTTGGGGTATCATATCACACTTTACCAGTTTCGTGGCCCTGTCGATTGCCATCAGTTCAGCCTGAAAACGGTTACAGTGGTCCGGGAGACGGAAGCTGAGGGAGATTTCCAGGTGATGGGAATATACACCTTCTCCAACCCTTCCCTCGAGCTTTGAGCCATCTGTGTATACATGGATGGACTCTCCGCTACTTACAGCGTCATGCTTCCACTCTTCCCTTGAGGGTAGGAGGGTCGCGAACGCTGTAGTGGGTGCAGGTTCCGGAAGTGCATAGTCCACCAATCCGGGTAGCCCCGGAAACTCCCTTAATATTCTACCGTGACCATAACTGGTATTTGACCACTTATTTAGAATGTTCATTCGAATTGCCGCGCCACTTGCGACTTGTTTGGCATGTAGGTCCACCGGAAGAAAATTCAGTAGGGCATACAGTACCTTGGATGGTGTTGTTCTCATCGCACCAGTTATGACGCAAGCCTTGTCCATTTTTTTGAAGTTTACCCCTTTCCCAAGGGTGTTCCACCATACCACTATACCGTGATAGAGAATTGGCCTAACCTACCGCCGTGTATAGCCAGTGTATTATTTTGGGTTCCATCCCCCATCTATTCCCTATTGCTCTGCTGCAGGAATATAGTGCCACAGTTGCTTTGCGCACTCTATCTGCAACGTTGGGCCCCCAGTTTAGTTTCCTATCTACTATGAGACCTAGATATTTGGTCTCTTCCTTTATTGCGAGGGTGTTGCCCTCTAGAGTTATGTTCCCGAGATCAGGTATCTTGTGCTTCCTGGTGAACAGCACAAGGTCTGTTTTTTCTGGATTCACTCCCAGTCCTCGCCTGTTACCCCACAGGGATAGTTCGTTGAGGGATCTTTGGATCAGATCTGTCAATGTTGAGAGATGTTTACCCGAGATAGCTATTACAATATCGTCGGCGTATGCAATTATCTGACCGCCAATGTCTTCAAGTTCCCGAAGGAGGCTGTCTACTGCTATGTTCCACAGGAGCGGTGATATTACTCCCCCCTGGGGTGTACCCCTGACGGGGAACCTTTTTATTACTGATTCACCTAATTCTGCGCTTATTTCTCGGCCGATTAACATTCGTTCAATAAATGAGGTTAGTGAATTGCTTACTCCCAGATTTATCAGAGATGAGATAATCGCTGCAGGAGATACATTGTTGAAAGCACCCTCGATGTCCAGGAAGGCCCTCGCGGCGTACTCTTTGTAATAAAGTGATCTTTCGATTGTGTGCACTAAAGAATGGAGTACTGTTTCGACTGATCTCCCTTTGTTGTAGGAATGTTAGGCTGTCGAAAGTTTGCTGCCCACCTAGTCTCTAATGTGCCCATCTATTAGTCTCTCTAGAGATTTCAACAGGAAAGACGACAGACTAATTGGTCTGACAGAAAGACTAATTTTGGTCTCGTGGGTGTAGTTTTCCCTGCCTTGGGAATGAAAACTACTCTTACCTCCTCCCATTTGTGGAGTATATAATTCAGTCGTAACACTGCTTCAAAGACTGGTACGAGTATGGGTGCAATCATTCCTGCTGTATGCTGTAGGTCAGCGGGAATAATGCCGTCTGGTCCCGGAGATTTAAACGGTTGGAAGCTGCTAATAGCACGCTCTATGTTCTCCTCGGTTATGATATTCGCTGGAATGTCATCATAGTTGCCTATGATTCGGGTATTTGTGACTCTACTGTGGAGGCAACCCGGAAAGTGCGTCTGTACAAGAAGCTCTAGAGTTTCTTCGCTGCTAGTTGTCCAATCACCATCCTCCTTGATGAGATAGATAGCTAATATTGCTGGGACTCATAGATAGTATTTTGCGCAATCTGCTGGCCTCCGAAGTACTTTCTATCTTCTGAAAGAAGTTCCTCCATGAGGAGCGCTTAGCGTCTCTTATTGCATACTTAAATCGGCGTTGCCAGTCTTTAAATTCACCCCAAGAGTTGGATCTCTTAGCTTCATTAAATTTTGATCTGCATTCCCTTCTGAGGGCTGCAATTTCAGTGGACCACCATGGAGGTTTTGGTTTCCTACTTGTTGCCCTGATTGGGCAGGCTAATTTTGCTGCACGATGAAATGCTTTAGTTATTCGTCCACGACGTTATCAAGTTGATGTTCCGAGTTTATTTGATTTGTGAGGTCGGAAATATTATTAGAAAATGTTGATTAAAATTTTTTCCAATTTGTTTTTCTGCGGTTTAAGACCGCTTGTTGTTTTCTTACTTCCTTCAGTAAGTTCATAATAAACTTTATGCAATATAATTTCCTTTGTAGGGCTCGGTACAACTCAATTGTTACAATAACAAGTAATTTTTACGCAAAAAACACAACCGACTCTTATAAAAATTTAGAAGTACCGTAATTTCTTCTTGATCCAATGATCGCATCTAAACCAAATTAGTATGGGATCACTTGGAAATCGGTTGACGTGGTCCAAAGTCATGCGGTAACACGCGAACAAAAAAATAAATATTCCGACGAACTGAAAATCAATGAGGTAAATTATTATAAATTTTTAGTAGTTATATTTTAACATTTCTAATAAATTTTACATTAAAAAAAACTCAACATTAACTTTTGGAAAATGCCAGTTTTCTGTGTAAATTATATAATAAAGTTTTATACGTTATTAGTTTCGTAATAATCTGATATCTGACTTCAAGTGTTAAGATTTTGAGACCTATCCAATAAATGGTTAAAGAGAAATTACTTAAAGTTTGAATAAAAAAGAGTTAAAATGTCCCACCCGCCACGTTGGAATGCCCCGTTTTCATAAATTGGTCCATTTTGTGCACTCCCGTCTAAAGCTATGATTTCGCTGCTGAATTATGTACACCAATTCACTGATGGTGGACCCCTGCTGCTACATTTCTAACATATTTCCAAAGCTCATCCAAATGTGAATATTAGATATAACGACGTAAATTTGCACCGCGGGTGAGTTCCACAACTAAATTTGGACTGGCAAAAATAAAAATAAAATATCCTCTTGTGTTCTATTTATTAAAAACATGTGATTACACGAGTTTAAAGAAACAGAGCTCATAAAGCCATCAAAGTACTCTTTCGCTCTGACGAGTTATATTTTTTAAGAGCACTAGTCGAGCTAGCGTTATTTATGTACATTCTCTTCACCATAAACTTCTTGCATTTTCGGCTCACTCATGAATTTGCATGCGGCGTATTAGTAAATAGTTTATTTGTGTTGATGGCGTCATTTTTAGTTTTATCACTCCGAATTTTAAAGTAATGCGAAAAATATTTATCACTCACATTTTTAAACACACAAAACTTTAAACAACAAAACCGCAAATCTTTTTACGCCATAATTTTAATTCAGAAACTGGCAATAGAAAAAAGACCGGATCTTGAAAAATCGATGACAATCAACCAAGTAAGCAAGCCACGTGCAGTGACCGGTTAGCAGTCCAACAAGTTGTCTGCAGTCCCGTCTGCTCAGTGAGAGCAAAAAACTAGATAGACCTTCTGAGATTGAAGGCGGCATGAGTTTTGCCCACCTGCATCCCCTCGATGCCTCCAGTTTCTGATGGTGGTTTTGATGGCCAAAGTAGGAAGTCCTGTGTCTGGTTGCGGATTGAGGAATGCCTGGTCTAAGTAAACTGTGGCCAAATGGTCAGATGTCTCATTATCAGGTACTCCGGAGTGACCTGGCACCCAGTAGGTATAAAGCAAGCTCGTTATGTTTACCAACATAATTTATTCGATACTTGCATTACCGAACTACTAGTTTGGAAGTGCTAGGTAGAGGCCTGGCCAATGCCCAAATATGCCCAATGCCCTATAAATAGGACACCAACACAAGAGTTTACATGACGAGTAACGTTTTTTCATGAGCCACTTATTTTACTCATTTAGTTAGTGCTTGGTCATCCCTACCTATGACAGTACGTTTTGGTAATTTTTTACCAAAATTTCTATGTAATTGATTTACAAAGTTGCAAGTTTTGCAAAGTTTCGGTATATGGTGCTAACTTTGCACAGTAAGTAAAAATTTGCTTATTCAAATATAAAAAATTAACTTTTTTGTCAATGTTATTGTGGCTTGTTAACATTTTATTTTAATATTTTTATTGAGCTTTGTACCACGATTGTTTATTAGGAAAAATTGAAAAAGCAACAAAGTCTAAGCGGTAGAAGTTATAGTTATTAAAATAAAATGTTAACAAGCCACAATAACATTGACAAATACAT
>NW_023458563.1:30643369-30654299 GCF_013731165.1 Rhagoletis pomonella
TTTTTCCTAATAAACAATCGTGGTACAAAGCTCAATAAAAATATTAACTTTTTTTGTTTCCGTATATATGATATGTTCTTTGATTGTTTTATGATTGGTGAATTTGTTTTTATGTTGTTATATTACTTTTGTGTTAGCAAAAATGGTGGTGTCCTATATGTAGGACATTGGGCATATAATATACTATAAATTTCCTACATAGAATTTTCTCTGCATGAATCTTTGGCTCTTTTAGAGGATGATAATATAGATTTCGATAGCATAGAATTATTTGCAGAAATAAATGCGCCTGAAGACATTACCGACGAGGTTTCTGTCGACGAGAATTATGCCGCTATAAATAATTATCCGGTTTCGCAGATGAAAAGGAGCGTTGAAGTCTTTTAGGAAACCGGTTTTGATGATCAATGGGATCCCCGTAGTGATATACCATTGTCCAAGAATCGGATGCAATCGGAGTAAATCCCATAAGTTTCAACAAAGCAAACTCGTATCGTAAAATATTGTAATAAAAGCATGGGAGGTATCGATCGTTCAGACCAAAATATTAGCGTCTACCACAGTGCTATGCGAAGTAAGAAATAGTGTTTTCCCCTAATAACTAACTGTGTGGAAATGGCGGTACGAAATGCCTGGCAGACTCATAAACACAATGGCGGAGCAATGGATCCCTTACCTTTCAGAAGTATTACGACAGCTTAACTAGCCCAAAATAAAAAAAGGAAGGTTTACGCATAGTTCCAGCATATAATTGGGCCCAGATGTGGCGCTTGTCATCAGAAAACCACAATAAGACGCCAAAAATTTAACATTGGATTACATGTCAAATGTATTGTCACAGATCACATCAAATAAGTCAGACAAAGTTGATAATATGTCATGTGCCCAATGTCCTTTATATAGGACAGCTTTAAGATATATGTTTCCAGTTTTTTTTTTTTTAATCATTACCACACCCCGTCTCTTTATCATAAGTTTAGATGAATATAATCGCAAAACCCGTTGAAAAGGTAATGTACAACGACTGGGCATATCTGGGTTAAGTGCAGCTTGGTTGTCAGTGCAGACACGTAAACTCCTTCCCCTCCTCCTATTTACTACATGATCCATGGCTTTGAGGATTTCAATTACCTCAGCCAGGAAGACCGAAGCATATTCCCAAGAGAAAAGTGAAGCTTATCCCCATTAACCTCGTAAAAGACTGGAATTAAACCAGCATTCAGCCTCAGGGAACTCAACATTATAGAATCTCTTCAACAAAGGTAATAGTGACGTACTATCCTGTAGCATTGAAAATACACAAGTGCTCAAATCTCTGCCGCACTCAGTTTTATACCATTTTTATAAATTTTCGTGGACTCCCACTTACATCTCGTGGATCCCCCATGTTTTTTTTCACGCCAACGTAGACCCCCTCGAGTCTGCCGTGTACCCCTGGGGGTCCACCTGGACCACTTTGGGAATCACTGATCTAGCCCCTATAGCCCTCAGAAGTGCACCCCGCAAATGTGCTGAGTTTGCCCATCTCTATTTAACAGAAATCCAAAATACCACCGTAAAGATCATTTGAGAATGACCCCTGACTCAATCCTGGCGTCTCCGAATGAAACTTTAACGCATAGTAAGTAATATTGGCAAATCACAAATTCCAAAAAGGTAGGAGGTTATCAGTTCGTCGGAATATTTTTTATTTTTTTTATGTATGTTACCGCATAACTTTGGACCACATCAACCTATTTCATTAATTGTTTTTGCATAGGAAAAGTAGTCTCTGAGAGGTGGTCCCATACTAATCTGGTTTAGATCCGATCATTGTATCATGAAATATATATATATATTTTTTTTATGAGAATTGAAGTCGGTTTTTTTTTTGCTAAAAATTACTTGTTTTCAATAGTATTGCCTTACCGTTATCAATACATGTCTCGAATATGAGCCAATTGGCACATAAATACGATTTTTAGTAATAACTCGACTCCGGAGCCACTTGGTGGCAAACTGTGAAGCCAAACTACCCAAAGATCCACTCAAACACACACACAAAATTTCGCTAAATTGGCTCCAGCAATTTAGGAGGAGTTCACTCACAAACACACGTACATAAGAATTATATACATATAGCCCGTAGCCAGGTAGGGGCAGGGGGACCCGAGCAAGGCCCCCCCCCCCCTACCTTCCAAATTTTTGCCTATATATACAAAAATAGTACCAGGAAATGCCAGCTCCATATTTTCGGGCCCCCTAACTTTCAATTTTTTTCCTATGTACATACTGTATAACAAATTATACACACAATGCTAACAAAATCGTTAGTAAATTCATTTAAAAAGTGGATATGTGGATCATCCGGTTCTGTATCAAGTTATTCTTGCTAACTTCAAAGCACTTCCATTTAAGAAGGGTAAAAGCCTGGCTGCAGTCGACAGCCGTTATAGGGACTGAAGAGAGAAGCTAGACGTATTTGCCGAAATAAGAAGAGAGAGGTCGAAATACGCGAGTGCAAAGAGCTTGAAATGCTGGCCGACGGAAAAAACACCCGAAATTTGTAGCAGAGAGTTGAGCGACTTACGGAAGGTTTCAAGACTCCTGTACGAACAACCATGGCGACCTAGTGACCGATGCCCAAAACTTACTCAAATTATGGAGGGAACACTTTTCGACCATTTTAAATGGCAGCAGCACTAAAATAAGTGGAGAAGACCACCCGAGCCCCCAGTCGATGACGATGGAGTCGATATCCCAGCGCCTGACTATGAAGAGGTACGAATAGCGATTATGCTGATGAAAAGTAGCAAAGCTGCTAGAGCTGACGGTCTGTCAGCCGAGCTATTGAATTACGATGGCAAGGAGCTAATAAGGTGCATGTCCGGCGACTGGAATTCAAGTGCGCTCTGCCCAATCTACAAGAAAGGCGACCCCGCCATGTGTGCCAACTATTTTATCGAGCGCGTTGTGTGAAAGACTGAAGCCCTCCGTCAACGAACTGACTGCGCCTTACCAGTGTGGCTTCAGATCAGAATTGAGGAGGACCTCTCCGAGCCGTTTGATACCAGTCGAGGTTTCAGACAAGGTGACTCCCTTTCGTGTGATTTCTTTAATCTGATGTTGGAGAAGATAATAAGAGTCGCAGAACTGAACAGCTCAGGCACAAAACTTTACAAGAGCGTACAATTGCTGGCGTATGTCGACGACATCGACATTATTGTTACAAATAAGGGTTACGTCTGTGGAAGAGGAAGGCCCACTGCGATGGAAGGACGTGGATAACGACTTGCGTACTGTTTTGGACTGGGCCAAAAACGCGTAGGCGGTTATAGCGCCAAATAAGAAAAACTTTATGTCTTGTCTGGTAAAAGATTCTATTGGTTATTTTTATGTAACTTGCGGGCTTTAGATTTCATAAATTGGACAGATATGGGAACCACTTTTGTAAATAATTTTTGGGTACTCGCACTGTTTTAAAGTTTGCCGTTTCTCAAGTCTTAAGTATTAAGCCTAACAAGTTTAACAATCTTACGTCTAATTTACAATAATATAGCTCAAACCCTGGGGTTCAGACCCACTGGTTTAACGTCGCTCAACAAAAGGCTGGTAGATCTCTTCGTCGCAGGCGTGTTATACTTCCCAGTCGGAAAAGGTAATGCATTACATGCGTGATAAATAATAAAATGTATTCCTCATGAGTTCTCGATTATATTACTTCTAACTATGTAATCAGCATTCTAATGTATTCAAGAAGTTCCAAAAATTTCATATGAAAACACATTCATTTCTCAATACTAGGTAATTGAATGCCCCACTTTTCTTAGGACATCGCCTTGGGAAAAAAGATGCATTTTCGAATGTGAAGAGGGTTGTTTCACTGATTATTATTTCGATTACTATACATTACATTTTCCCACTGGGTTGTTGTGTTGCGCAGGCCACTTTCCAGTGGATTTGGGTGGTTACGCAATTTTATTTTATATTCGTCTCTGCTGCTGTCGATTACAGATTAAACCATCGGTATACCAAGGCCCCTATATATATTTTCATTGCAGACATACCACGGTGCTCCCGTTAAGGCCCTTAGCGTTTTAGATTGGAATCTTTGGATCCTGTCAATGTTGGTTGCACAGTTCGTACCCCACAGAGGAATACTATACATCTATATAGGCTTAATGACTGTAAGTACTTCATAATCTAGTTTCATTTTTGATTTACTGTGCTTATAAGTTCACGCTAGCTGACTTTAGCTTCATTTGTGTAATCTTGGTTGATATGTGTTTGCGCCAAGTTAGTCTCCTATCTAAGTGTATCCCTCACCTCATTGGCTTGTGGAATATGGACATTATTTAATTTGATTGAGGGGCATAGTTGCGGTCTGAGTGAAAATGTTGTATGTTTACACTTCTGTTCGTTGACTTTTATGCGCCAATTTGCCCGCCATTCTTCTATGTGTAGTAAATGTTCCTCTAATACTCTTGAAGCTCTATTGGGACATTTATTACGACTTACTAAGGCATCATCAGCGAAGGTGGATGTTAGTATATCCTTGCTAGTTGGAATATCTGGAGTGTAGATGATATGCAGCATAGGCCCGAGTACACTACCTTGAGGAACGCCAGCCATTATCGACTTGTCTTCTGAAGTTTAATTAGATACTTTTACAGCAAATTTTCTGTTAGATATGTATGAATCAAGTATTTTGCAGGATACGGAGAATATTTAAAATATTATTTCTATTCAAAAATAATTCTTTACAGCAAACATTTGGCTCGAATTGAAAGCTTTTTAAAATTCTCGATTACAAAAAATTCTTTTTATCATTCCAGCTAGAGAGCACAAGCGCAACCATTTTGAGCAAATAAAAATACGAACAAATTAAAAATGTTTGTCATATAACTACGATATATTCAATACAAAAAAAAAAAATTCGTTCGCAAATGATTCAAATTCATTCCTTCTTCTATTCATTCGCAATATGCGAGTAAACATCAAAAGGAACCTTTGTTGATCTATGCTCAGCTATTTTCAAAATAGTATTTTGCTTTCATACGGAGAAGTGTATTTTCGTAGACGTTATTATGAAAGTTGTATATAATTTAAAATTACCGAAAATTGGCTATATCTCGGAAACTGCTCTACTATCTTAATATCTTACTTAATACTTGGGTTCAGCGGAAATTTTTAAATATGAAATGATGGTCAAATGCCAGAGCTTGGAACTTTTTTGAAAATTTGTTATCTAGTGTACATAATTATGGGTGAGTTCCTAATTGCATGTTGTTTTGTATTGCTGCGAAATGTATACACAATATTTTACAAATACAAAGTAGCATGCAACTTGTAACTCACCCTATACATATCTAAATATGTATTTATAATAACTGGGCTTTGAAAACAAGGGAATTAAAATAAACAAATTTTCTTCAACTTATATTTACATACATACATCGCTTGAAGAACCAATACAATTATGGTTCACTAAAGAGCTTAAAAAATTGAAAAATAAAAAGTCGCACTCTTTTAAACTGTATAAAAGAACGGGCTTACACAGTGATTACCTAAGGTACTCACTTTTGCGGCATAGCTACTTTGCATTAAATAAGAATTGTTATAATTCATATTTATGTAAAATTAAGAAGAATTTAATTAACAATCCTAAATCATTTTATGGTTTCGTAAATTCAAAGCGTAAGTCACATGGTTTTCCGTCCGCTATGCATTATCGCAACACTGTATCTAGCGACAGCCAACTCATTGCCAACATGTTTGCTCGGTTCTTTAGGTCCAATTATTCTGTAGACTTCCCTATAAGTGAAGACTATCCGTACGAGCTTTGTCCAATCAACTCTGCTTATATTCCAGTAATATCTTCCGATGAAGTTTTACACTCTTTAAAAACCTTAAAAGCGTCATTTAGGCCTGGACCTGATCATAATCCGACCTGTTTTCTTAAAAACTGCGCTGAGAACATCTGCGAGCCTTTAACAACTCTATTCAATTTGTCACTTAAACATGGCGTTTTTCCGTCAGCCTGGAAGGAGTCTTTCATAATACCACTTCACAATAACGGCAGCAGGTCGTCTATAGAAAACTATCGAGGCATAGCGAAACTCTCCGCTATCCCCAAATTATTCGAAGCAATTGTTGTTAACCAGCTTACATATTCTATATCTTCTTCAATTACACAATCTCAACACGGGTTTTCTAAAGGAAAATCTACTATGACTAATTTATTGGAGTTTACAACTCATGTCTCAAACGGTTTTAGAGAAAATGCTCATACCGACGTAATTTACAGCGATTTCAGTAAAGCTTTTGACAAAGTATGTCACTCGTTACTCATCCGTAAACTCGACCTAATCGGCTTTCAGCCCAGTCTTCTTCAATGGATCTCATCTTACCTCTCTGATAGAACACAAAGAGTTATTGTTAATAATTGTTCTTCCAACATCATTAAAGTTTCTTCAGGAGTTCCTCAGGGAAGCCACCTTGGTCCGATTCTGTTCCTGATATTCATTAATGATATTTCTTCTATAATAAAACATTAAAAAATTTTAATGTATGCCGATGATGTGAAACTTTTTAAAACATTGTCCTCTATCGAAGAAAGGTCTTTGTTACAAGCGGATCTGAACAACGTGGTTAGTTGGTGTAATACAAACTATATGCCACTAAACCTTCAAAAATGTAAAGTTATGTGTTTCTCTCGGAGGGCTGTTCAACCAGCTGTTTATTCAATATCAAATTATAATCTGGAGCAGGTATCCAATTTTGTCGATCTTGGTATCACAATGGATTCCAAACTCAATTTCAACCATCATATTAATGTTACAGTCAATAAAGCCAAAGGCGTTTTTGCATTTGTAAGGCGATGGTCAAAAGAGTTCAAAGATCCTTATGTTACAAAAGCTCTTTTTTACCAGTTTAGTTAGACCTATACTAGAATACGGATCTATTGTTTGGAATCCCCGCTACCAAGTTCATTCAGAAAGGATTGAATCAATTCAAAAACAATTCTTGCTTTTTGCATTGCGTAATTTTAACTGGGATTCAGATTACAATCTCCCCCCTTAACCAAGTCGTCTAAAGCTCATAAATTTGCCTACACTCGCAAGTCGTAGAGAAATGCTGGGTATAATATTTATCGTAAAATTAATGACAGGCTTGATTAATAGCCCGGCCCTCCTGGCTGAGGTAAATTTTAATGTTCCTTCTCGAGTGTCAAGACACTTTCGACCTCTATTTTTAAAGCCATGCAAAACTAATTTTGAACTAAACGAATCATTCCGTGGTTTATGTCAAGATTTTAACTGTCATTCCAGCACGTTTGACGTATCGGACTCGATTTTTACCATAAAGAAAACTATTATTTCCACTCTCAATAATTGAAATACTATCTTTAGCATATCCAATCAGCTGATGAATTTGATTATGTAGCTGAATAGTTTTAGATCTCGACACTTAACAAACTCCTGTTTCCGCTACTCGGCACGAAAAAACTAAAAACAAAAAAAAAAAAAAAGGTTCCGTACGTCATGCGGAATGCGCCCCTCGTGTCGGTTGGGCGGGAATGGAGGGTAAAAAGCCGTTGGGATTAATTAATTAAATAGGGATAAATTCGGGCAAATGTTTGCGGCAGAGAGCGAATGAGTCAGTTCATATTCATTCGTATATAACGAATGAAAACAATATAATTACCTTTGAAGTTAATGAGAACGCAAACAAAATTAAAAAATACATTCTTCCGAATGAAAACAAAAAAAGAAAACAATCGTCGCCAGGCAACGAAAACAAATGGTTGTTATAAAATTCGTTCACCGATCGCAAATACAAATGAAATGAATTAATTTGAATCATTTGAAAACGAATTTTTCTGAACCCTGGTATTTTGTGGAAGTTCGGCGGTAACAATTATTTAATTTTATATATAAGACCGTCGTGCCACACTTTGTCGAATGCTTGTGCCACATCGAGAAAAATTGCAGAGCAGTGCTCTCTGAGCTCAAATTCCGTTCTGATTTCATTTGTAATTCGATTAACTTTTTCAATTGTACCATGTTTTTCTCGGAAGCCAAATTAGTGTGCTGGTATAAAATTGCGTTCATGGAGAAAGGGAGATATCTTTGATAGTAGTACTTTTCCGAAAACTTTGGAAAGACAGGGCAGTAATATTATGTTATTAGTTTCTTACACAGTGTGATTAATAAAAACGACCAGTCCTTTTGGTATGCAAAACGGAAGT
Source organism: Rhagoletis pomonella (assembly GCF_013731165.1). Taxonomy (NCBI): domain Eukaryota; kingdom Metazoa; phylum Arthropoda; class Insecta; order Diptera; family Tephritidae; genus Rhagoletis; species Rhagoletis pomonella. The sequence continues at coordinate 30,651,600 of NW_023458563.1, forward strand.
GAAATTATATTTCTGACATTTGATGAACGTAGAAGTATTAAAAAAACGATTGGATATACAGAGTGGTATTTAAGCGTATTCAAAGAAAGGTTGTTCAATATTTAATTTCATCACTCTTCCTGAACAACACTTTAGTATAAAGTAGATCACACAAAATGAGATTTCAAAACATTCTTATAGAAAAAGCATTAATGCCTTAAATTATAATATCATTGAATAAAAAGTGAATTTTACAAAAAAAAACTGATGTTAGTTAATATTTTTCAAACCAAGCTTTAGGAACGCCTTTTGTCAAAATATCTTCCAGCATGTCGGTGGTTGGTACATAAGATAACTTGAGTGTGCCGCTCTCTAGGCTTTGACGAATGAATTTGTTCTTTATGTCTACATGTTTGGTACGAGCCGAGTAGGAATTATTAATGCGAATTGTATGGCACTTTTATTGTCGCAATAAAGTTCGAACGTTTTAGTTGCACTTGGTGTCAGCTAGTGTTGTAGTCGCGGTAGCCACTGTCGCTTCTTGAATTGCTGCAGTCAAAGACATGAATTCGGCTTCAATCGATGAGAGCGCAACTGTTCGTTGCCGGCGGGTACACCAAGAAATAGGACTTCCTTGGAATTGAAATATGTAGCCTGTCGTCGAACGCTTTTCGTCTAAGTCGCTACCCCAGTCTGCGTCGCAAAAGCCCGTTATGTCACTCGCTTCTTTGTTGAAAACAAGACCATAAAGCATTGTAACCTTTAAGTAACGCATTACACGCTTGATTGCAGTCCAGTGCGCTTTGCCAGGGTTGGTAGAAAAACGGCTTAATAGATTCACGGCGAAACATATGTGAGAGCGCGTAATTTGTGAAGCAAACAATAAGCACCCAATCGCTTGCATATATGGGACTTTCGCCATTCCATGTTTTTCGATTTCGTTAGTTGGACACATATTTGAGCTTAAATTTTGATTTAAGTCTATTGGTGTCGCCACTGGGTTGCAGTCAGCCATACTAAAACGTTCCAGCATACCCTCAATGTATTGCGATTGATCGATTGCTATCATGCCTTTCAGTTCATCTTTTGTTACACGTATGCCAAGAACTGATGAAACTTCGCCAATATCCTTCATTATAAATCTCGATGATAGCTGTGCTTTCAGTTCATTCAGGATTTCCGTATTACTTGCGAATAATAATACGTCGTCGACGTAAACGGCCACAAACAACAGGTCGTTGCCAGAGTTGCGATAATAAACACGCGAACATGGTTGGCACAATTGGCAACTTTCTACCAAAATTGGTAACTTTTAAGCGGTTTGGTAACTTGGTAACTTTTATTTCATTTTGGTAACTTTTGCAGCCAAACATCTATTACAAGAAAGAAATTAATTATGTTTTTCATGTGCGTAATTATAAAAACCCTTCGAGTTTCAGTAGCAGCACTACTGACACTTCTACAAAATTACTTCGATAAAATTAGAGTCATCTCATATTCGAATACTGGAAATATTTGAATTGCAGTGGCAGCACTACGGGTTGCACTTCTAAAACAACCATCGAATTTTTGCGATCTCACATTTTAACACTGGAAATACTGTTTGCGACAGTAGTTCAGTACAAATGGTATAAAAATTCGGCAATCTGGTAATTTTCCGGCACACAAAAAAAAATGTCGCGGGCTTTTTACCAGACCCACCTACCGAATGTATTTCGACCCACTGGATCCGAATCTGAGGTCCGTTTAACATGTACAGTACATACCGAAAAAAATAGCAAAAAATTAGCAATTATCGCAATTTACTCGAAATTTTATACGCGTCAAAAGGACAGTTAAAAGCACCCGCAACTTTTTTTGTGGACCGGTGCTATTATTCCGTGAGTCGCAGGTTCAAATATCGGCACATTCCGAACGAAAAATGACACTGAAGATGGCACAACGCGGAAACCGGTTTTGTCTCCAAACCAAATTTGGCAAGGGATGACGGAAAATCGTTCCACATTACATCATACTCCTACGCTGTCGAAAAGACGAACAACGAAAATGAGAATATCGGCACATGCAGTAATTAGTTGATAGAAAAGTATTTCCTAATAAAAAAAAATATTATAATTGTCAATAGGATTTTCAATCTTGATAATTTATTTAGAAAATAGATTTGAACTGCTGTGCTAGAACTGAGAGCTCTTGATAAATAATCAAAAATTGACAAATTATAAAAATATTGAATTTATTACATAAGTGCACAGATTCTTACTGAATGTTTTATTCAGTATATTTTTTCTCAGTGCAGAAGTGAAAATTTTGGTAGTGAAGATTTGGTAACTTTTGGTAACTTTTCTTAAGAGATTTTGGTAGAAAAAAATGTTGGCGTGCGGCAACCATGCACACGAATCCACCTCACTGCGCGTTAAACCAATGCAATAAGTGCAAAGAGGTATATCGGACTACATCGTCAAACGTTTCTTCGTAGTTTACGCCTTTTTTTTTGACAAAACCCTCTGGCCACTAATCTTGCTTTTCGACGGATGAGTTTGCCATAAGCGTCAACTTTGGTTTTAAACACCCACTTACCCGGAGGTAACTTTGTTAACCCTTCGATTTGTGAGAAGGTCCCTAGGGACCTTTTCGTATTTCATGTGCCTATATCTTTTTGTTCAATGCATTTTTGAAAAGAATTTATACATGTATTCCAAGAATAAATTAAGCTGAATCGTT
>NW_023458563.1:30654309-30662989 GCF_013731165.1 Rhagoletis pomonella
GTCCCTAGGGACCTTGTACAATTTTAGAAGAAATAACAAGTTACTTGTCTTCATGTTTTGATTTTTTTTTCACTTGTTCTTCAAATTATTTCATTCCTAATATATATGCAGGACGTTAATTTAATCAAAAGACAACATAAATACCAAAGAAGTTGCACATGTACAGTCGAAACATCGAGCAACTCTTTGTAGGTCCCAAGGACCTTCTCACGAATCTAACGTCATCGGCACTGTCACTCATCGGAGGGTTAAACACCATATTTTATTTTCGCGCAGATACTTTATTTCTTCGTTAACTGCTTTCTGGATGATAGATAAATTGTTGCAATCTCTTTCGATCTGCCGCTCAGGAGTAAAATGCTCTCCCTTAACGTTCGATAATTCATTACATTGCCAAACAACATGACGGCTTACTACAACTTTTCGCGTTTTACAAGCCAACCTAATACTCCCGCACGCCCGCAGTTTACTGTCAAAAATTTCTCGTGCACATACAACTTGTATAGGACCAACCGAAATTGACCGGCGTGCGTAAAAAGCTAACTCAAATTCTAAGATTTGTGTTGCGTGACATTTCGATTTGACGTTTGTGCTCATTTGACATTTTGGCGCGACTATGCATTAAAACTTTGGAACTAATGCAGAATAGCTCCGATTCTCAGATAAAAAAATAAATATTGGGGTCGGTAGAGATGATTGAGCTGAACATAACGGTATATTTTTTTTGCGGAAACAAAAACTACAAAAGTTATTAAGGGTCAAAGTTCAAATTAAACAATTCTTTAAATCAAAATTTTTTGAAAACGAATGCTTGATAGGAAATTTGATTTCCTTTGGATTGATATAAATATAATCCTCCCTAAGTAGAATTCTCCTTTCTGTGTCGCCACAGAAGAGAAGCGGAATTCCTTTCTGCGTACATTAATTCGATTTATGTGAAAACTAAACAAGGCAAATACAAAGTATGTATATCAAATTAAAGGGAACTAAATTTCCTGTGGATTGAGACTAAAACCTTAAAATCCATGTATTCGTTTTTAAGAAATTTTGATTAAAAAAATGGTTTAGTTTGAACCTTGACCCTTAATCACTTTTGTATATACCGTTATACTCACCTCAATGATCTCTATCGATCCCCATATTTTTTTTTTTAAATTTAAGAATCGAAGCTATTCTGCATTTATACTCAACTTCTGAAATTTGACAGAAATGCAACTCTGAAAAATCACGCACGCAAATTTATTTCGGTTACTCAAATGTGAAAAACTTGCGTGCGTGCGCAGTGCAGTATCCAAGCATAATACATTCAACCGATTTCGCGTCTAATTGTCTACTCTTTTCACGCGGCACGTTAACCATGGCTTTACTACCGAACACCCTAAGATGATTTAAATTTGGTATTTTGTTTGTCCACATTCAACGCACTTTTTCAACAATGGTACAATTAAGTCTTTCTGCCACCCCGTTCTGCTCATGAGTGTAGGGGGGCGTAGGGGCTTGACAAACAGTTTTGAAACTTTGTATTGGTATATTTAGTCCCATTTTCCGAGAGAAAAACTTTTATCTTGCGCCCGCACTGCTTTTCTGCTAACCTTTTAAATTTCACAAATTCTTCAAATACTTCGTTTTTGTTTTTAATCGGAACCAAAAATATCTTGTGTGAAAAATCATCAATGAATGTAACCACGAAACTCGCTCCAATCAAGTAGTCCCTTTGCGCGCGTACCAGTTTCTTTAAAGGAAGCCCGTGTTTGCTTTCCCTTGACATAAACAATGCACTTGTCGTTCTTATTTTTTTTTTATACTCAACGCCATTAGATGCATTTTTCACCTTTTTTAAGTGTTCGTCACAAATGTGTCCCATTCTTCGATGCCATAATTCATATTCATCGCGCACTACTAACGCTTTGTTCAAATTAGCTTCGCTATCGAATGGAATTTTGCTATTTAGTAGGTATAAGTCATTTACAACACTTCAAACACAACTATATTGCTGTTTTTGTCATCTGTCGCACCGAAAGCAAATTTGCACAAAGCTCCGGCACGTATTCGACATCTTTTAAAGTTGATGCTGTTTCGATCTTCCGGTCGATAACGAAATATTTACGTCACCTTTTGATTTTACAGGAATTGTTTTATTGTTCGCGATTAAAATATGTTTGTTTTATACCTGCACTTCTTTTACAATTAAATTTTTGTTCATAGTCATGTGCGATGTTGCTCCAGAATTAATAACCCAGTCACTTTCGCGAATGTCATTTGAAAGCAGAGATGCGAAAAGTACTTTCTTGTTTTTGCTGGTAGCGCTGCCCTCTTTCTTAAATTTGTTAGGGCACTGTTTTGCGAAATGTCCCAATTGGTTCCACGAGTGGCACCGAAATTGTTTCGATTTCGCTTTCTCTTTCGAGAAGAGTGCGCTTTCCGAGCAATTGCTATCAAATTTAACATCTTGTAGCAAGAGTGTCTTGATACTGTCGATTGTTAGCTTCTCCTTCGAATTTTCTACAGCTAGCACTAGAGCACGAAAATCGTCTGGCAACACTGATAACATCGGCGATGCGGCAAGCTCTTCTTCTATGTTCAGCCCTGCGTTTTTGAATTTTAGCGAAGTCATTAATAAAGAATTTACATATTCCTGCATTGATTCGAAATCTGAGAGCTTGCACGACACTAGTTGCTTAAGCAATTATACTTTGCGCGTAAGACCACTGTCTTCATACGCCGCGAGTAATGCATTCCAGGCCTTATGCGCAGACGTAGCTGTGGCAATGTATGAAAAGTTATTCGGTTCAATCATTAGAGTAATTTTGGCGAATGTGCGCTCATTGCAGTCCATCTCCTTCTCATTACGAGTTTGCGGTAGTCCATTTTCGATTACTTTCCAGCAATTTTTAATGACTAAATATGATTTTGCGTGGCGTTTCCATATATCGAAATTTTCGCGACCTTTCAATTTTTCGAAAGGAAAAGTTAACGCGCTAGCCGCCATTTTCTACCAAATCTTCGAATATCTGTTTATTAAATTCCAATCCCTATATAAATACTGTTTCGCCACTTCCTTCTTACTGATGTTCACTCGATGTCGATTTTATTTTCGCGACGTAGAGGCCCATTACCTATTAAGTTTTGAGTTTATTACACAGTGTCATTAATAAAAACGACCAGTCCTTTTGGTATGCAAAACGGAAGTGAAATTATATTTCTGACATTTGATGAACGTAGAAGTACTAAAAAAACGATTGGATATACAGAGTGGTATTTAAACGTATTCAAAGAAGGGTTGTTCAATATTTAATTTCAACTATTAAACTTATTGGTCTGTATGAAGATGGCTGTGTTGCGTCGTTTCTAGGTTTTGCTCTAATGATTATCTTCGACCTTTTCCATGATTTCGGAAAGTAACCGAATTTGAGGATAGCGGTGAAAAGGTCAGAAAGAATTGCTAGTGCAACATTCAGTAGCTCTATTAGCATTTTCGGAGTTATAAAATCAGCACCCAGCGATTTCTTTGGATTAATCTGCTTTACTATAGCTTTTACTTCTAAAGAGTTCGTCTTGCTAGGTGTGCAAAGCTCATTTGCATTTTTGGTTAACCGTGGCAGCCTAAAGTTGTTCGTTGGGCAGTTTGGCTGAAACACATTCTTTAAATGGTATGAAAATCACCCGGCTCTCTCCTGCTCACTACGATCCCAGGTACCACCTTGGTTCCTAATTGGCATTTCCGTAGCCGCTGGGGGATTGAAGTATTTTAGTGATTTCCATAGAGAGTATCTTTCAGTAGAATTCGTGGAAAGCTTCTTAATGTACCTTTGCAAGTTTCGACCCTCTGCACGTTTGAGAGCTTGTTTCAGTTTTCTACTGGCAGCTTTATACCACGGTACCCTGGAAATAATTTCAACCCTCAAGTTGCTTCCCTTCGCCGATTCCTATTGGTATATTTCGGGGGACCTCACTGAACATTTTCCAACAAAAGAGAGCAAAATCCGTCGGGCGCTTTTATTCTATGGTAACTTTTACTAATTCAAATATTACACCGGCCAACAACAATTTGAAAAAAAAAATTGTTTCCTAAAATGTTAAAGCTGTTTTCGATAGCCTTTTTTGTGCTGATTACGAATCTACTTACAGTAGTTTCCAACAGCTTTAGATTTTGAGAAAAACGTGGTCAAAATATCAAAAAATCGCGTTTTTTTTAAATATTTGAGAAGCTCCACCAAAAATACCTTCCATTTGGGCTTAGCTAAAAGCTAGGACTCTCGACTACTATCCCTGAAAATACCATTCGTGCACCTTGACTTCATGGTCACTTATAGTCATTTATTGAACAAAGAACTTCGATAAAATCAGTTTTTGCTATTCAACAAATGACTATAAGTGACCATCAAGTCAAGGAGCACGAATGTTATTTTCAGGGATAGTAGCCGAGAGTTCTAGCTTTAATTTAAGCCCAATTTTTTTAGATTTTAAAGAAACACTTACTTCAGCCGCTGGCCTGCCGACTACAAAACAAGTCCAAGTACCTACGCCTACGTCAGTTACAAATACCGAAATAGAAAAACTTGTGGCAGAAAAGCGGCGCCTAAGAAGACAGTGGCAGAGCCATCGCTCACCAATCTCACAGCTATTGTATCACGGTACCCTGGAAACAATTTCAACCCTCAAGTTTCTTCCCTTCGCCGATTCCTGTTGCTACCATTTCGGGGGACCTCACTGAACATTTTCCAAAAAAAAGAGCAAAATCCGTCGGGCGCTTTTTCTATGGTAACTTTTACTAATGCAAATATTACATAGGCCAACAAAAATTGGAAAAAATTTGGTTTCTTAAAATGTTAAAGCTGTTTTTGATAGACTTTTTGGTGCTGATTACGAATCTGTAAGTACAAATTTTCCATCAGCTTTAGATTTCGAGTAAAACGTGGTCAAAGTATCAAAAAATTGCGTTTTTCGCATTATTTGAGAAGCCCTAGCAAACAAACAAAAGGGGATAAAACCTTACACTTGGGCTTTAATTAAAGCTAGAACTCTCCGCTACTATCCCTTTAAAAACACCATTCGTGCACCTTGACTTGATTGTCACTTATAGTCATTTGTTTAATAGCAAAATCTGATTTTGGCGCAGTTTATTGTGTTAATGTTTATATGTTCATTGATATTTTATTCAGTATACTTATGTTTTACTCCAATTGGCGCTTTGACTATTTTTGGTTAAATAAACTGCTGCAAATACACTAAATTTCAGCTAGTTGTAATATCTAACTAATAATAATAACGTTTTCAGTGTTTGGCCGAGCGTCTCCAACAATTTGTGGTGTGCAGGGATCGAATCATGGTGCTACAGAGTGATAGTATGCACCTCTAATCACTCAGTGTCCGCGGCCGAGAAAAAATCCGCGAAAACATACTATTTAGTCGGTGCGTTTTTAATACTTGTGGCATTTGTCAGCGACATCAACGATTTTTACCCTATTTGCAAGAGGCTTCCCCGAGCAGCCCTGTAGTCGGAGGAGAAAGAAAGGCAGATCATTGAATTCTTTGGTATTCGCTCTCTCAAGTTGAAAAGGTGGAGATGTCCAGCCGCCTTCATTTTTTGTACTGGCTTCAAATTGAAATTTCTTTAAAATTTTATAAATTTTTGCGCGCAAACCATAGATCAATATGCATCATATGAGGAAAAATGGAATGTCGATTATCGAACTTTTTGGATTGATTCAGGGACCGAATCGGATTCGAATCGGAAGGGCTCGATTAACCGATCTTCGATTTAAAAACGGCATGTCTAATGGACTAACACAGTGTAAAAGCTGGTGGTTTTTCTACTCGCTGATCTTCATACAGAAATGATGTTGAGATTTACCACCTTGAAAATGGTTTTAGAAATGTTTTTAGCGTTAAAAGACAAAAAACTAAAAGTCAATACAAATTTGTATTTCGAAAAGGAAATTATATCCCAAGCATGGGGTGACCAGATGAGTCGAAGGAAAAATCAGGACTCTGCATTTTTGAAAGTTACCACAATCACTTTCTTTTCCATCACACTTGAGTTTTGAAATGATTGTTTTTGCGCTCAATGATAAGAATTGCGAGTTCCCAGTTCAGAGTTTTGGGCTATAGGCAAGTGCAGGGGACCCTGTGAAAATCTTTTTCAAGGTCGCCAGCAAAAACTCAACACCTTCTTAAGTACAATAGGAAGGATGCTAAGGATAAAACTCAATGTTATTATGTGAACGATGTACAAAAAATCGCCTAATGATATGTTTACGCAGTAAAAAATTTATAAAAGGTCAGCTTTGTAAAAATCTTGACAAATGGAAAATCAGTAACTTTAGTTCGACCCCGAAATGTCTTGATACATCAGGACGTCTGGTCACCCTACCCAAGTAGAAAAACCATTTTTGGGTTAAGTCAACGTACTAAAATTTTTGGGTAGATTCTAATTGAAGGCAACAGATATTCCTGTCTTTCGAACTATGAACTTAAGAAGAGAAATAATACATACCTCCTCATTTTATTGCAAGGCGTTTTAGCTTCAATTGTATTTAGAAACACTGCGGTATATTAACTTCTATATTCTGTCGGAATGCCCTATATCTCCACAGCTAAATGGTTCTCTCGCGATGGCATAGGGCGCGATTCGCAACATGTCACGTATAAATCCGAAAAGTTGGTACATTTTTCCCAGGTTTTATCTCAGTGATAAAATGGCGTCTTTATACTGAAACCCATCGGAGAATTTGGGGCTGTATGCCAAGCAGAGTAGGCAACATTAATCACATGGCCTTGGTTTATTTCCAAGAGGACTTAACAAAAATATGGTTCAAATTATCAAGCGAACTGCGAAAATTTTCCCAAGCAAGTCCTTCAAAATAGGAGGACGAGGATTTTAATTAATAGTTAAAATATATCCTAAATAAATTTTATTTTTATGTATGAATCATTAATTAATTGAAATAAAGGTAACCACTTTGTTATTTAAAAAACTTTTTTTCGGCAGTTATTATTTTATACGCTGTATAGGCTGTAACTAGCCATTTGATAACATATGTACATAATACATACTTATTTCAATATTATCTTGTGGCTTTGTTGATAACAAATAAATAAAATAAATATAAACTGCTTTATAAAATGACATTTAAGTAAAATTTTTGAATCCATACGGCATTTTAACCCACTTTTAGCCTTTATTAACTTAGATTTTATATTTTAAAAATTTTCCCAATGGTTTCTTTTCACCAAAAGAGCAGCATACAAGTTTGATTTAATACAAAAAAGGTGTGCTGTGATACCAAAAATTTACAATAAAATCGCTACGAAGGTAATTAAAACAAGTAAAGAAGTCTAAGTTCGGTCGAAGCCGAACCTTTCATACCCAGCGCACAGTTCATCAAAGGTACAGTTTTTATACATTTCCCGAAAATTCCAGTACTCATGTGGACGTAATTATTGTCCGATTTTAAAACCTCTTTGGTGTTTCATTATTAAGACCCAAATCAAAAAGATGGATTAATCCGATACTGAGGTACCGTATCAAATCTGAGGATAAAGGGCAACCTAGTCATGCTAACATGGCTAATTTTTTTTTATTATTTAGTTGCCTTTTTAGGTTTATGTAGTAGAAACAGAAAAGCTTAAAACTTAACCCATTTCCATAGCTGCCCTGCAAAAAATTGTGACACTAATCTCTAAAGAGAGTATTCTGAAACTACTCTCAATCGGGTATAACTGAGCATTAATTAGTCGCAACTAGTCCCATACGGTATTATTGGAGATCGTTAGTCTCGACTCACCTCTAACAGGTACTATTAACGATTTAATGATATGTACGCACTTACTGAATGAAATTTTATGTGCGGCGTTGGCACGGAGAGAGAATATTCGCTTAACAAAACTGTGAACCCCGGTTCGAATCGCAGCTGGCACAAATTTTTATTTGTTTAAATTTACTAGTCGCTTTTTATGCTCGTTCGTGTATAAAGGGAAACAATTAGTCTCTTCATAGGACAAAAGCAAACAGTTCATTTCATATAAAGAGATATAAAAGTTGAAACTAAAAAAAAGTTTGCCAGAAGCAAGTGCGTAGAAACATATCAAATTTGCTGTTGATAGAGAGATAGAGAGATATAAGCAACGTCAACCTCACGGTCATGTTATTGATTTAAAATCCGCTATCAATTAAGAAATTATTCTTATGATTTAGTTTGTTGACCAAATAAAAAATAGAATTTATTTGCGATTTGATTTTTCCACCAAATAAGAAATACAAATTTTTGATTTGATTTGTAGAGCAAATCAATTTGATTTGTAATTTTTCAATTAAATAATACTTTTGTTATGCGACGCAAATAAGATATTTAAGTATCTTCCATCTTCCAGTTCCACGAAAATCTTCGGGATCCTTGGGACTAATTCGAGATTTTCGAGACTTCTTCGGAATTTTCGAAATCTCCGGGACTACTTCAAGATTTTTAGTCTATTTCGGGATTTTTGGACTAGTTTGGGATTTTCGAGACTTCCTCAGGATTTTCGGAATCTTCGGGACTACTTCGGGATTTTTGGGCTATTTCGGGATTCTCGAGACTACTTTAAAATTATCGATAACAAAATCGATTAAAAAATCGATAACAAAATCGATTAAAATATCGAAAATAAAGTCGATACCCAAATCGATACTCAGATCGAT
>NW_023458563.1:30662999-30686837 GCF_013731165.1 Rhagoletis pomonella
ATACCCAAATCGATACTCAGATCGATAACAAAATCGATAAAAATATCGATAACATAATCGAAACCCAAATCGATAACAATACAGATAACAAAATCGATAACAATATCGATAACAAAATCGATAAAAATATCGATAACAAAATCAACAAAATTATCAATAACAAAATTGATAAAATTATCGATAACAAAATCGATTAAAATATCGATAACAAAATCGATTAAAATATCAATAATAAAATCTATACCCAAATCGATACTCAGATCGATAACAAAATCGATAAAAATATCGATAACAAAATGAAACCCAGATCGATAACAAACTCGATAACAATAACGATAACAAAGTCGATAACGAAATCGGTTAAAATATCGATAAAAATATCGATAACAAAATCGATAAAAATATCGATAACAAAATCGATAAAAATATCGATAAAAAATCGATAAAAATATCGATCATTACATCGATAAGTCCCGAGAATACCGAAAATCCCGAAACAGTTCCCAAGTTGAGTCTCTGTGACTCTATATAATTTTCTTTATAATTACCTTTATTTTAATCTTTCCTCCTTTATTTTCATCATTACTCATCCTCATCTTTTCTTCATATTTATCTTTATCATCTTTATGTTTATCAATTTCTACATTACATATTCCCCTTCACCTTTGCCCTTATATTAGTAAAATTTTTAAATTTACCTTGGTCTTCATTTTTGCATTTATCTTTACGCATCTTTGTTTTTGTTTTTATTTTTACCTTTCCCTTTATCCTTTTCTTTATCAATAAAATAAAATAGCTTATACTAGGTTCACATATAAGTAGATTATCCGCATTTTCGAGCTTAACACCCTAATCTGTAATTATAACAAGAGATTAGCCATATAAAATTCGTCCCTTGTTAATCTGTAATTATAAAATAATCTCAGATTTAACCGATAACTTTTCGGTGTCCATCCTAGTTTTATCGATTGTTTTTGCGAAAGAGAGGAGAAATGCCAAATGTAAAAGTAAAAAAAGCAAGTAGAAGAGGTTTGTAAAGGTATTTTTAATAAAATGTTAAGTTAAAATATATTTATATTGCTTATTATAGCAGAAAAACGTGATCACGGTGGCACAGAGAAGAAACATAACTTTTCCTTGAGATGTGAGAATAACAAGCACAACAAATTTGAGGGCTAATAATCTGAGATTTGCCTGTGTAAACGGGGTGATTAAAAAACGAGCTTTGATTGAGATAATATTGATATGTGAACATAGTTTTATTTTCGGTGTATCATATTAAGAATGTGCACGCTCTCTTCTTTGTCATAAATGTTCGCACATGTATGTGTACGTATATGTCGTGTAAAGAAATTCCTAGCGCTTTGCTTCCACTTATTACGCCCACTTATATTTTTCAGTCCTACAATAACCCACAAATTAAGACACTTAAAAATAAAAGTCCCTGCCAAAGTGTTTTTGCACAGGGGAAATTTTAGCAGCTGATAAAGAACCCACAACGGAAAACACAAAAAGATCGCACAGAGTGATTTGCCAGGGTGAGAAACACTCTTTGCTTGAGAGAAGAGTGTTTGTGTCAGTGGTAAACACCATATGGGACACTTGGTGACGGTTATTTTCGATCTCTGGTTTTAGCGAAACGTTGGGCCAGAATGTGAAATAACGTAGTTTTTATTTACACAAATCACGTAGATCAGACCAGCCTGGTAACATAAAATTTAATTAAAATTGTGTTTTATAGTAATCACCATTTTAATTCCTTCATAGTCGACATAAAATGCCTTTTATGGCAACAACAGAATGTAATTTTTAAAATAAAAAATTATAGTTTAAAAAGCTAAAACCTCCCTATTATAATTCCATTCGTACTGTCATCAGGTATGTAACTTGAGAATAGAAATCGCTGCATCTTTTAGGCGCATCAATATTACATAGTTACATCCCGAGCTAATAAAAGGAAGGTAATAATAAAAAAAGTGGTATTAGTCGCATGTTCCTTTGCAATTGCTCCCAGAGTCATCCCGGATTAGTCGCATTTTTTGCAGGGTGTGAACTGATTTTTGATCCCCGAGGTGCACGCAGCCGACGTCGCAGGCAACTTCGAGCTCGCGGTAGGGCTAGGCGAGAGTAGTGAGCTGCCTTCAAACTCCAAAATTAACCACATTTCATATAAAAAATGTTGTCCAATTAACATTGCGATGTCCTAGGGACAAGACCATATACTCGATCTCTGCAGTACATCAGAGTAGCACAAACTACTCCAACATATTAACAATGGCATTCTTGATATATTTTTTCGTTTGTATACGCCTTTATTCTTCACTTCACAGATGCTTTTTCGTATTTAATAACAACCAAAAACAAAACTAAAAATGAACAAGTAAGAAAGTCTAAGTTCGGGCGGAGCCGAACATTAAATACCCGGCGCAAGTATTAAATATATGTTTTTCACCTTTCCGGAAGCTACCGCTACATGGTAAGCCGGGGTGTATCAATTTTGAGTAAATTAGGGTCGTTAAATTTCGAAATATTGAAGTTTCAAGCATTTCTGAAATTTACCGTTATATGAAAAGCGGCCGTAATTTTAGTCCGATTTCAATAATTTTCAACGATTTGCTTACACGTCGTAAGTGCAATAACCATACGGAGTTTGGTACAAATTGGTAGATCGGTTACCGAGATACATAATTGTGATCATAAGTGGGCGGTGGTATAGAATTGTTGCAAGCATCAATTTTTAATAAATTTGCTTTAATGTTTACTGATTTATCGAAGATTTCTTATTTCTCTAAATTACCGTTATATGGAATGTGGTTATTGTCCGATTTTAAAAATTGTCAGTTATTTGGAATGTTGTACCAAGGCCAACAACTGTTCCCAGTTTGGAAGAAATTGGTGCAGCGGTTACCAAGTTATACACATGTAACCATAACTGGGCGTGGCTACGCCCATTTTCCAAAAATGTATAATATTCTTATTTTTTGTCTAAGACTTATTGTAAATATCAATTTTGAGTGAATAATCTTCAGTAGTTACTAAAATATCTCAGTTTACGTATTTCTGAAAATTACCGTTATATGGGAGGTAGGCGTGGTTATTGTCCGATTTTGCCCATTTTCAATACCATCCGTCCTACGCCGAGAGGTGCACGTACCAAGTGTCGTTAACATATCTCAATTTTTACTCGAGTTATCGTGTGCACAGACGGACGGACAGACAGTCACCGCTTAATCGATTTATCTTTTCATTCTGATCATTTATGTATACATTTGTCTATATCTATCTCGATTCGTTTTGCCTGTTACAAACAACCGTTATGTGAACAAAGGTGTAAAACCCTTGTGCACAAGTGCGCTCGGGTATAAAAATTTGCGCTCAGCTGCTGCGGAACTGCTAGGCAGAATAAAAATGTTATGAACTAAATCTCACAATTCTCCACAGGCCGCTTCACCCAATCCATTTTTAATCAAACTTACTTCATCCCAAAAACGTTCTATGTATATTGGTACAGTTTTTGAAGTTACCTTCACTCAGCCTCAATTTCCGAACTTGATATTCAATTATGTCTGCATCATTTACCAATGCAGGACATCAGTGTCAGAAAGAACTTCATGTGGTATAATAATTTCAAGATAGAAATCGAATATTATTTTCATGTGCCAAATGCTATGATTTAAGTTTTGCTACCTTTCCATATTTTTGCCAGCCACTTTAATATTGGTCGCCGAGTAATTCAAATTAGCAAGAAACCGCGATATTTTTTGTAGCGTGCCTTGACAGATGATTAGCCATGCCATATTTGAAGATCAGTGCAATGCGTCTTCACACTTTTAGCAGCTGTTGCCAATCGGCCCTATGCGGAATATCGTCATCGTTATCGTCGACGATCGTCGCGCATCAGTAACATGGCGGAATATTTTTCAATTAAATAGAAAAAATTGAAAACGCCTAACTATTGCATGAAGTGAAAGGGTGATAATAACCTAACCAAAGGCTTGTGAAGTGGACCATTTTAAAAAGAATTGGACCAATGGACCAAACGAAAAGAAATGGGCCGAATTTTGGCCATTTGGACCAAAACGGCAACAGTGATCTCAACACGTTTAGCTACAGCCAGACATGCAAATGTGCTTTCAAATGCTCAACTTCAATCACATTTCGTTATAACACGAGTAGTGATCGGGTAACTATAAGGTGATGCAGAGACACGAGTTGATCCGCAACAGCATGACAGAGGAACACTTTTGTAAGTACTCCAATTTACCACAAATAGACTACATGGTCTAACGATTTTTGCAGGGTGTACGCAGCAGTGTTGCCAGTTTAGCCTTTTTGAGGCAAGATTTAGCCTTTTTCTTTGTCGTTTAGCTTCGAAATTTAGGATTTAGCTTCGTGGCTTTTTTCTAGCCTTTTTTTCAAACTAGCATTTTTTCAAGGACAATCCTCTACAATATTTGCAGTAGCACTAAATTACACTGTACAGCACTTGGCTGGGAATTGGACCAAACCCACTCTTTTTGAGAGATTGAGTCTTGAGTAAAAAAGTGACTTCTCCGCTTTTCGAAATAGGTCGTTCTTTAACCAAATTCTGAAATAGGGCGTTCTTGAAAGGTTTTTTGAGATAGAGCGTTTTCGAGCTGGCTGCCGAGATAGGTCGATCTTCCACTCAGCAGTCGATATACGCTTTGCTCTTCACTATGCGCGGTTCAATTGAAACATTAACGATTGTAACCGTATTGTAATGTATGAGGATATTTGGTGGTACGAATGTACCACTACTTTGTCTTTAAAGACTGTGGGTTTTCAGATCCTAAAAAAGAGCCCCTTTATAATAAAATGGTTTTATTAACCGGTATGAGATTCAAAAATGTTTGCACAAGGCTTTCATGAAATTTCATGATCGTATGTTCTTTGGTACTTTACATTTTCGTTGTTCGGTGGTACATTTTTACCACCTCTTTGTACATAAGAGTTAATGAAATGTTGAAACGGCTGGCATTTTTTCACCTTTTTTTGGGCCATTTAGCTTTTTTATTCGGCCGATCTAGCTTTCTTATTTTTTAAGCCCTGGCAACACTGGTACGGAGATGGCAACGTCCCTGCAAAAATCGTTGGACCGTGTAGTCTATTTGTGGTATATTGGAGTACTTACAAAAGTGTTCCTCTGCACCAGCTTACTGTTACCCGATCACTGCTCGTGTTCTAACATTTGCATATCTGGCTGTAGCTGAACGTATAGAGATGCTCGCTGGTAGTGGTTAGCTCCCAGCATGTTCAGTTTCGAATGCCGTCAGAGACATCATGTATTTTTTTATTTTTGTTTTGGTTTTTATTAATGTAGAAAAAGCATCTGTGAAGTGAAGAACAAAAGCGTGTGCAAACGAGAAAATATAACAACATTGCAATTGTTAATATGTTGGTGTAGTTTTGTGCTACTCTGATGTAATACATAGATGGAGTATATGGTCCAGCCCTAGGACATCGCAATGTTAATTGGACCATATTTTTTTATGAATTGTGGTTAATTTTGAAGTACTCCTTGGTAATTAGGGAGTACTCTTTACATGCATGCATGGAGTAGTCGCGATTTTGCACTTATTTTCGAGTAAAAAGGCGTGTATGTATGTGTACTTTTGCGACAGCTGAGCCAGTATGGCATCAGCACACCAGAAAAAGCGCATTTTTCCAAAACAAAAGCGCCAAGTTTTTATTATCGTTTAATAATTTTCTTGATTTAGTAAAAATTGTACAGACGTATATTTTACACACGTTTTTGGTAATAAATAAAATTTAAATAAATTTATAACAACCCACAATATATTTAATGTACCTATTCCTCACATTTTATTCAGTAAAGGAATTTCATCTTACAGCCAATTTCACGAAAGAAATTTAAGTGAAAAACAATTTTAATTTTTTGTGTTTTATATGGAGGGGGGATAGATCCCCCCTTCTTCAGTGAAATGAAACTCTTTATTTTTGAATTAATAACACAATACTATTTTACCCTTCCGATTTATAATTTTTTTATTTCAGACTGATGACAAATTATCTTTTAATGAATATATAAAATTATCGGTTGGTGGATTATGTATTTGAATATTTGCGAAATACACTAGGCCATTTTGCTTAGGTCCCCACAGTGTTGGGAAATAATCTATAATCTATACAAAACTGTACTTTTCGACTGTAAATTGTATCGACTTTTTAATTTGCTCATATGCATGCATGCATACATAGATTCCCTTCAAGACCAATGCTTTGATGGTATTCACGGGAAAGTGTATGTAGGTACATTTACATATTTAACACTTTTAACATAAATGTCAAGGCAGATATTTTAAGATACACTTCTTAACAAACAAATTTTTTTAAGTTATTATGAATGGATAAAAGGGACATCTTCTTTGAATTCAGTACTAAAACTTGACATTTCAAGTGCTTATCAAAATTTTATACATGTTAACTAGATTGGCCATTTATCTTAAAATTATATAATTTTAATTATTTGTTTATACAAATGCACTTTAACAAAACCCGTATAAATCCAAGGTTTAATCTTTGCGCAACATTAACAAAATCAACAAACTTTCGTACAGCTTTTTAATTAGATTTGATATAAATACATATTTTGAACATGCAGTTTTGTAGCCCGATCAATTCAAATAAAGTGCAAGTTTAAAATACATAGCTGCGACTTATCTTTGATTTTTAATATTTTTTATTTTTTGATAAAGGCGTTGCTCATTTTCTTCATTAAAAACATCGACGAACATACTTAGATAATATGGAAGAAAATTACCGACATCGTCAAAAATATGCCATACATCAACTGTAAATCACAGGTACTTTAAATTTGCACTTTATTAGACTAAAATTGAATGAGCTAAAAAACCGTCAAATATTAAGAGATAAAATTGAAATAGAAAGTTCGAAATTTTTACGAAAGTTTGTCGATTTTTTTTTAATGTTGTTCAAAGATTAAACTTATTTTCATTTAGTGTTTGTTAAGGAATAAACTATATTTTTATAAACAAATAATTCAAATTAAAATATAATAAAATAAATAGTCAAATCTAGTCAATATGTGAGTGTCGTAAAGTTATGATATTTAAGAATATCTCTTTCTTAATTAACGATGACACTGTTTCTATATGAAGCTGATTTCATTATTTTGTTTTAATAAAATTTAGTATCGAAAATATTCTTTCAAAACTTGCCAAGGAATGTGATATAATGGTTCATTCAAAACCTTTTTTTAAAACTTATAAAGGCAAAAACGAGAAGGCGAAGACAAAAAGAGGATAAAAAAATTTCCCGCAGTGAATTTTCAGATTTTTAAAACGGTATAGTAATTTAGTTTTTTAAATTTAAATAAAGCATGAATACCCCATGGAATAAACGAATAGATAAAAAATATATAACGGTAAAACTGGCACATACATAAGTATACGAAAGAATGCACTCAGGCGACGCCTCTAGCCATTGAGTGTCACAAATTTAAAATATCGATGGAAATTTTTTTCATCGAAAGCACACATTGAACATCTTCTATGTATATCTATTTATATATATAAAAATGTTGTGTTCGTATGTCACGGTCATCAAAACCCGAGAACGGCTGAACCGATTTGAACAATTTTTTTTTTATTATCCGGTATAATACCAGAACCAATGATATCGCAAAAATTTGGAGGGTTGCTACCTATTTTAAAATTTTTAAACCCAATTATATCGATAAAATTAATGAATTATTACAATAGGGGTATCAGGTTAAAGATGTTTAAGAAAGAAAGTCAAATTGTTAAAAAAAAATGAAATATTACGATGTGGGTGTCAAACTAAAGAGTTTTAAGAAGGCTTACTGTCGAAAATATGCTTGAGGAGGGTTGCCATCTGTTTGGAAATTTAACTAAATTACATTGATAAAATAAATAAAATATTACAATATGGGTATCAAATTAAAGAGGTTTAAGAAAGATAACTGTTGGAAATATTTTTGAGGGGGGCTGCCACCTATTTGGAAATTGTAACTCAGTTAAATTGATAATGTAAATGAAATGTTGGCATGTGGATGTCAAACTAAAGAGTTTTAAAATGGTTTACAGTCTACCATGAACACTTCCAGAAATATGCAATATGAAAAGTTCGGTTTATATGGGAGGTGCCACGCCCCATTCTCCAATCATGCAAATTTTTCTCCATGAGTATGGAATTGGTCTTATATATGTATATATCACCATACCCAGTTTTAGTCCTCTACCACAAATATATGCAGTTTGAAAAATTCGGTTTGTATGGGAGGTGCCACGCCCCCTTTCTATATCGAAACTTTTGTTTAGCCTATAACCATCCTTGGAAAGTCTGCAGTAGATTCCGAAATTTCAAAAAAATCGGTACGGCTTTTCTCGAGCTTTGCAAACAGAAAAAAACTCCTTTCAAAATATATATTAGTATAGACCAGCCAATATCTGCTTGTTTTGCGGCTTAAAACACTACTACCGATGAAAATCGATGGATAAATAAACAAGTTTGTAAGGGTTAAGTGAAAGTGCAATAATTTTTTGTATGAAATACTAGCAGGAAATAATGTTACCCATACGCCATATCGTACATGACCGTATGACCATGTTAAAGTTTGAATTTTTTTCATTCGCAATGAAAACTTAAAATGAAAATAACTTGACTAAATGACCTTATCTAAAAAAAGCGGTATACAGATCCGTAACATACTACTTAAAATTAATTTTACGTCTCTCGGCGTTTTTTGTGTAATTTAAGCGTCGTTACAGTGTTATCATCAAAATTTAGCCATAGCCATGAAATTTGTTTATAAAACTCTTATGAGGTAGGCTCTCCAGTCCCACAGGCACGGTTGCCACAGATGGTACATTTGTACCAAATTTGGTACATTAATTTCCGGTGGGTACATTGGTACATAGGTTCAAAATTTGGTACATTTTATTTACAGCCGGTTTCACCAGCAATTTAAATGGAAAATTATTTTTTATTTTCTGTCAATTTACATATAAAGTTAAAAAACATTAAATAATTTTTCACTTAAATTGCTTTCGTGGAACTGGCTGTTAAAGAGTCAAAATCTTGAGTAATTTCCCTTTGTAAACAGATTTGATTTTGGAAGGGAAGATATTAAAAATTTAAGCACAATTACTCCTAGTAAAGTTCTTTGCCAAAATGAAGTTACAATTCAGCCTTTACTAAATGAATTTTCATATTTTGTACCAGGCGATCCTGATACTATTTTAACTCAATGGATGCAATTAAGACCCGCAAAATTAGATTACGAGAGTTGTACAGACATTTCAGACTTCTGGGAAAAAGTGTCTGCTATAAAAAATGGGCTTGGAGAATCCTGTTTCAAAGAACTCGTTGAATTTGTAAATACTTTAATGTCATTGCCTCACAGCTCGGCAGCTGCGGAAAGAAAGGTTTTTGATCTCAGCCTTGTTACAACTAAACTTAGAAATAAACTTGAAATGAAAATGCTAAACAATATATTGCTGGCGAAAGAACTAAATAAAAACCAAACACTGGCTCACAGCGTTTGGTCAGCTAAAGGTTTTTTTTAACAATACAAATGTGTAATATAAAATTATCATAAAATGAAACAAAAAGATCTCAAGTCGCAGTTAAGTTATGGGTAAATAAAAAATATAAATGGATTTATGTACTATGTAAAGTTATTGTTTCAAGTTTGATGCTTAAAAGTTAATTCCAATAAGTGAAAGCACTTAAAAAAATTTTTCTAATAAAATTTATTTAACTGATTCACGTACATGTCCCAGTTTTATGATATCTTTTATAAAAACGTGAATTGTATTCTAAAAAAACTGTTGAATTCAACAGAATAAACACACATATGTACAAAATTTATCTACTATAGATTTAATAATTTGGTCGGTACATTATCTTCTCATTTGGTACATTTTAGGCTAAAAACTGGTACAAAATAAAAATTGCTTCTGGCAACCGTGCCCACAGGGCTCGTAATTCAAGCGGACTCTATCCTCATTTGTAACGCAGGATACCAGTAAGAGTACTTCAAAGGCCACAGAAGGCACGCCATTTTGGGTAGAATTAAGGGTACCATAATATACGCAATTAACTCAGTGCATTTTTATAGATACGCAGGGATTAGTCCAAGAAAACAGCAGTGCCCAAGGCAGCAACATTTATGGGTCTCATCTGCCTCGAAGCGCGTTCGCGGTAGGATCTGGAAAATTTAACCGTTACCCTATAAACTGAACAGCTATAGTTTAAGCTATTCAGTTTTCATAAAGTCCAATTAGTAATACTACTTAGGTATAAGTTGTTTATTCAAGGCAGTTAGCAAGCAAGAAATTTAACAAAGCTATTGCAACTCAACAGTAAAAAAATTTTTTTTTATAAATTTTTCGATTACTTTTTAAATTACTTTGAGGAATGGAATTGGAAAAAAATCATTTACATTTTCAATTCCTTTCAAAGGAACTGGAAAAAAACTTACATTTTCAATTCCTTTCAAAGAAATTGAAATAAAAGAAATTACATTACTAGCGCGTAATTTATTCCAATTACAATAATAATTAAATGGAATTAAAGATAAAAACCAATCCATTTGAAATTACTTCAAGGAATTGAAAAAGTAATCGATTCCTTTGCTGTGAACTAAAGGAATTGAATACTAATTACAATTACTGAGGAATGTAATTGTAATTGTAATGTAATTGCATTTGCCCAGCTCTGGTAAAGGTTTGGGTATGCTTATTTCTGGCATCACTGCAACAAGTGCTTTGTCATACATATGTATACTCGCTATTCTTCTGACTTCGTTTTCCCCTTCCGATAACTTTTTCTTACGCGCTTGCCTAGCCCGCTGTGAACAGCTTTGCAGGCGCAGTCGCCCGCGACACATATATGCAGATTTGGTCATCTCTACCCTAAACACCCAGCTACGGTTTACATACGACTTTTGCTTCGCTTTGCTTCATAATTCCGCTTTGACAGATAAGTTCAATACATGATTTTATATGAGTCTTGCTAAATAGAATGTGAGGAAAGCAAAGCGAAGAAAAATCATGGGCAACTCTCAACTTTGCGTGCTTTGGCAATCAGCTGTCTACATCAAGAATTATAGAATACAAGATTGCGCCGTCCTGGGCGTTGACATTTGTGTACCACAAGTAAACAAAGAATAGAGCGAAAAGAAGAACGAGTTAAAACTTCCAAAACAGTTCACTTTACAGCGAAAAACGTGTTTTAATTTTGCTAAACACGAAAATATTGCATTTTTCACCTAATCTATTAGAGAATAGGTAACATTTTAGTGCACTCCATTGCTTTGCAATTGTGGCTGCTACAGCAAACGTTTTAGTGCACTCCATTGCTTTGCAATTACGACTGCGGCAGCATCTCCGCGGGATTGATTAGTTAACTTGCTAATGGAGGCTGCTTGTAGCAGAAGCAAACTCATTGTGAGGAAATGCTGTTAATGTAATAATAAAGAAACATTTCGGGAACGGCTTTGCCGTGCCCTATGTACACAAAATGCACCGATTCGTCCCAGCGCTACACTTGCATCTACGCATCTTGCATCTTGACGGTTATCGCAATTTAACACACAGCACTTCATTTTATTAGTTTTTACGCAGTCTTCAACTCAAAAATCACTCACAAATTGCAAATTAATACAATTTAAACTGATTTTTCACATATAATTAAATTTCTCTTTCGCTGATTTGTAAACAAAGGTTTGTTTACAAGTTACCACAACTGTCAAAATCGGCAAAACCAAAGTAGCGGTACCACTGACGGCGCCACCTCTGTTCGCTGCACCGTGTGTCTACATATATCTTTTCTCGTTCGCTTGCATTTGCATTTAATGACAAAAATAAGGTAAATACGAATTATTATCTTTATTATTAATGCATTTTATTATATTGTTATCTATTTTACAGAGATAAAATATGGAGGAAGAGGAGAACGCAGATGCTGTCAAAGCGTTTATTGTAGCATACCTTCTACGCTTCACGCTTTGTTGTCAAAGTTCGAACTGTCAAGCAAAGCAAGGAAGGTCTTATGTAAACGGCCCTTTAGGTCTTTTTTTATGCGGTATATGCGTTCCTCCTTAGAAAGCCGCAAAAAAAGTTCTTTAGTTTCAAACAAAAACAGGGAATGCGTTCCAGCATTTACAAAAACCGCATAAATTCAAATACTTCATGTAAAAAATTCTAAAAATCCGCATAAAAAATCCAGTGAGGCAATATTAAGCAAAACAAAACAATTTGCTTCTTCACTTCAAGACTACGTAAAACTGAACAGCAATGAAATAAATAAAATTGTATCTGTATTTTAACCAAAAACAAAAAAATACCACAATAAATACATGAATTGTGTAAGAATACAAAGACAAATTAATTATCAGAAGCATGGCTGTGAAAAACCGCATAAACACTGAAAATAAAATTTCGTAAAAGTGCTACGAAAAACTTTCGTAGTCTTGGTCTTTGTACAATGTACGAAACTTTCGTTCATAATACGAACACATTTTTCACAACGAAACAAGATTTTACGATCCAATCGTAAATATAACGAAGGACTTTCGTAAAGCCTTTTTTCAGTAAAATTTACGAAATCTTTCGTTTATTTTACGAAACACCTTCGTAAACTACTGAACAAATCTCTGTACGAATAATTTTGTATATTGTACGAAGGCATTCGTAATATTTACGTAAGGTTTTAAAATTTACGAAATATACAATTCTGTATTCGTACAATTTACTTAATACTTTCGTACATAGAACAAATGCAGAAACGTTTTTTTTTTTAATTCGTACAACAGACGATTATTTTCGTACAATATACTAAATTACCGTCAGTTTAATATTTCATCGTATTTTTATGTACTGCGTGTCATTGCGAAACTACTGGTTGGCTACTGTGAGAAGTATAATATAATTTTAAAAGTTTTAAGAAGCTTTTGCTGGATAAAGATACAATATAAAGTCAAATGTTAAAGCTGTGGATATACTATGCTTTTAAGCATACAATGTTTTTAACATCGCCTACGATGCGCCTTGCGCTGCAATGTGGGACTTTGATAAATAGGCAATTTCATCAGTTACCTATCAACGGCAAGCCCAAGCCAAGAACAGACGCACTCCTTTATGAAATTTTAAGTAAGTACATGTATGATTTTCCACTGAAACTTGCCTTTCAGACGCCTCATAATTTTCCTTTAATTTATAGTCGAGGGAGGAAACAAACATCGAAGAAGCTGCGAATCTGCCAAATACCTCTACATAAAAACATTGCAAAACATTTTGTTAAAGAAAAACGCTTAAAATTAGGAATAAAAGCAAAATAAAAGTGTTGTGTTATTATTCGTCTTATGTTTTTTACAGTGTGGTGAATGAAAGCAATCGGAATGGAAACAGCCGCAGTTTTTAGGAAAATAATTTCGTTAAATATACGAACTAGTTTGTGCATTTTACAAAAATTTCGTAAAAAATTAAAGAAATAGTACGAAATTCTTTAGTAAGTAGTACGAAATTCGTGCGTAAATAGTACGAATACGTTCGTAAAATGTAGTAAGATCAGATGTCTCATATTTTCGTAGTATGTACAAAAACGGTTTTGTACAATCAACGAAAACTTTCGTGGCTCAAAATTACGAAAACTTTCGTAAAATGTACGCAAGTTTTCGTCATATTTACGCAGATTTTATTTTCAGTGAATTATAATAGGCACAAAAAAAATCTTATATTTAACTAAATTAAAGGAATTCAAATGATAGCCACAGCAGCTGCCAGATACTGACTACTATACTAATATACTAGTTTTCGTGGCAAAGAAAGTAGCAGCATGACATACCTAAAACATTATAACCGGATGTTAGCTTCACTATGGTGTGAATGTCAACGCTCAACTCGATTTCAGCGTTCACAACAGTAAAATTTTAGACAAAATTAAGTCTTCACTACGCAATCGTGGCGTAGGCTTTTTAAAATCTGCAGATTGTAAATATTTCCAAAAGTTTTCTGTTGCGAATCTTGACTTGTACATACTATGTATTTAAGTGTGTGGGTAGATGCATGTGTCGACAAAGTTTCTAGACCAATAGCAAGAAATACATATATGTAGAAATGCCTCGGACAAGAAAAGCGCTGGTATCCCGTTCAGTATTAAGTGCTGGGTTAGGCATAGAAGCCCCGATTTGTTTATATGGCCAGTTTTCATACTTTCACACATAAATATGTACATATGTAATCAAAACAATCTGGTACGCACTGTCTGAACGTCTGTCTGTCTGTCATTCATACGCATACATAGTATGTATTAGGGTCGCATATCTTCTGCAATTGCTTTACAAACAGACACACAGGCATGCATATATAGTACATTTGGGCACATACTTGACCAACTTTCGCACTTCACATGAATGAGTGCCCATGAAGAGCTGCTTGCATTATCCAAATTTTAAACTTTCTTAGCTTTCTGCTTGTTGGCTTAATGAACACTGATTCGGTCGTAATTTGAAATTCAAATTCAAATTTAAACATTCGGCATTCACTTTGCACAACAATGATCGACGAATTCGCAACGGACGTGAGGTTTAATTAAACAAACTAACAATTTTAATAACAAATACTGGAAAAAGGACCCTGAAACTGGAATTCAATGCGATGGGCACTTGGACACTTATTTCACTTGCTTGATGCTAGTTCCGTTGGTCGCTTCGATTCGCTTGTTGAGGAGTTCATACGTGCAGAGTCCAGACGCGCAACCGTACAATTCGAATGAAAGTTGATCAACTGATTAAGTATGTGGCAACGACTTCGCTAACAAGTTGACGGATTGTGATTTTGTTCGGTTGTTCAATAAAAGTTGATGCCAAAACCAGAACTACTTCTGCTTCTTTTTTTCTTGTCTTGCGGATGAAGATGTTGTTGTTGCTGCTGTTGCTGGCTGTAAAATCCCAAACCAGTGTTGGGAAATGAAATTGTTCCTTAAGTACGAAATCTATCCAAAAACTGCACTTTTCGACTGTAAATGGTATCGACCTTTTAATTTGCTCATATATTTTCTTAGTACATGCATACATAGATTCCCTTCAGATCAATGATTCGATGGTATTCATGGGAAAATTTATGTAGGTACATTTACATATTTTACACTTTGAACATAAATGTGTATGCACATATTTTAAGGTACATTTCTTAACAAGCAAATTTTTTAAGTTATTATGAATGGATAAAAGGGACATCTTCTTTGAATTCAGTACTACAACTTGACATCTTAATAGTATTTCAAGTGCTTATCAAAACTTTATGACACTCACATATTGACAAGATTGGCCATTTATCCTAAAATTATTTAATTTTAATTATTTGTTTACAAAACTGCAATTTATACTTTATCAAAACCCGTAAAAATCCAAGGTTCAATCTTTGCGCAACATTAAAAAATCAACAAGCTTTCGTAAAAATTTCGGGCTTTTTAATTAGATTTCCTAGAAATATAGTGCAAGCTTAAAATAGCTGCGACTTATCGTTGATTTTTAATACATATATATTTTTTATGAAGGTGTTGCTCATTTTCTTCATAAAAAAATCGTACTTAGATAATATGGGAGAAAATGACCGACATCGTCAAAAAATGCCACACATCAACGGTATATTCCAGCTACTTTAAACTCGCACTTTTTTATACTAAAATTTAATCAGCTAAAAAACTGCAAAATATTAATAAAAATTTAAGTAGAAAGCTCGAAATTTTTACAAAAGTTTGTCGATTTTTCTAATGTTATTGAAAGATTTAAACTTATTTTCATACAGTTTTTGTAAACGAATAAACTATATTTTTATAAACAAATAATTAAAATTAAAAAACAATAAAATAAATAGTAAAATCTAGTCAATATGTGAGTCCCGTAAAGTTGTGATATTTCTTATTTAACCATGACATGGTTTCTAACTACATATATGAAGCTTATTTCGAAATTTTGTCTTAATAAGATTTAGTATCGAAAATATTCTTTCAAAACTTGACTAGGGATATGAGGTTGATAGCACACCTTGTGCTATGATGTAATGGTTCATTCAAAACCTTTTTTCAAAACTTACAAAGACAAAAACGAGAAGGCGAAGACAAAAAGATAAAAAACAAGTAAGAAAGTCTAAGTTCGGGCGGAGCAGAAATTTAAATACCCGGCGCAAATATTAAATATATGTTTTTCACCTTTCCGAAAGCTACCGGTACATGGTAAGCCGGGGTGTATCAATTTTGAGTAAATTAGCGTCCTTAAATTTCGAAATATTGAAGTTTCAAGCATTTCTGAAATTTACTGTTATATGAAAAGCGGCGGTAATTTTAGTCCAATTTCAATAATACTCAACGTTCTGCTTCTACGTGGCAAGCATAATAACCACACCGAGTTTGGTACAAATTGGTAAACCGGTTACCGAGATACATATATGTGATCATAAGTGGGCGGTGCCACGCCCATTTTCGAAAATTTTATCATAAACGTATTTCTTGGTAAAGACTTGTTGCAAGCATCAATTTTGAATAAATTAGCTTCAATATTTACTGATTTATCGAAGATTTCGTATTTCTCTAAAGTACCGCTATAAGGGGATGTGGGCGTGGCTACTGTCCGATTTTTAAACTTTTCGGCCATTTTGTATGTTCTACCAAGGTCAACAACTGTGCCAAGCGTGGGAGAAATTGGTGCGGTGGTTACCAAGTTATACACATGTAACCATAAGTGGGCGTGGCTACGCCCATTGTCCAAAAATTTATAATATTCTCATTTTTCGTCTAAAACTTATTGCAAATACCAATTTTGAGTGAATAATCTTCAGTAGTTACTAAAATATCGCAGTTTTCGTATTTCTGAAAATTACCGTTATATGTGAGGTCCATCCGTCCTACGCCAGAAAGAAGTGCACGTACCAAGTTTCGTTAAGATATCTCAATTTTTACTCGAGTTATCGTGTGCACAGACGGACGGACAGACAGTCACCGCTTAAACGATTTCTCTTTTCATTCTGATCATTTATGTATACATTTGTCTATATCTATTTCGATTCGTTTTGCCTGTTACAAACAACCGTTATGTGAACAAAGTTATAATACCCTTGTGCACAGGTGCGCTCGGGTATAAAAATTGCCGCATTAAATTTTTCAGAGCTACATATCGTCGTCTCAGAAAACGGAATGTTACAAAACACAGTTTTGAGAAAATTGACTTTGAAGTTTAGGGTCGAATTAATCCGAAACTGTAGGGTAGATTTTTGTACTTTTTGAAGGAGACGTAGTTGGTGTTATTAGTTTTGATTTTCCATATTTTTACATTTAATATCTCTTAACGTTAATGAGAAAATTGACTTTTCATTTCGTATACATTGTTCGTAAGTAGCGTTTACTCACCACTTTGTTTTGTCCATAGAACATACGGCAATACTAAAGTATCTTTTCCAACGACGATGGTATAATTTGATGAAAAAACCAGACATATTTATTAAATAATGATTACTTATTAGAAAAAACATAACAAAAACATATTCATATGTTTAATAAAAAAAATCTGTACATCTCTTATGCTGTAAATATGTTACGAACATACGTTTTCTTTATATAAAAACAAAAAACAATACTTAAATTCAGTCTTTTGTACATTTTTATTTCTTTAAATTCATTGGAGACTCAGTGCAAGCTAAAATTTAAAAATTTTAAATTTTAAAATTAGTTAGTTTAATTTCCAATTTTAATTGTGTCGTTATAGTAGGGACCATCGAATTGTCGTAAGTTTAAAGTTTTGCGATACATACGACAAATGTTTTATGATTAAAAAAAGATTACATTTGTATGGGAATTTGTCGTATGAGCCACATTTTCAGCACATACAACAAAAGGCATACCCAATCATTAATATTATGTAACATACGACAAAACGCGCACGAAATATCTCAAAAACTAAGGGAGATATAAAAAATGTATTGCAGAAATCAAAAGAGCATGTCCAACTTAGTAAATATGCATCAAAATCCCAAAATCGTGATTTTGCACATCCGTCATCCGTTTTCTGAGGCGATATATGCTTATAGTATAGTACGTACTGCGGAGTAGGAAAGTATATTGTAAACCAAATTGTATCATAAAAGTACAATTGTACCAAAAATGCCAACACTGGCCCAAACATATTGCTGCTGAGTGCGCAAGCGTGTAGGCTTTGTGTGCGCACATGCAATAGCAGGGGCTACTTCACCGATATACATATACATGTACATTAGACTGTGTCAATAAAACGAATGTTTTTTTTTACTTTCGGTCCCATATAAAAATTTTGTTGTTGATTCCAAAAAAATAATTATGGCAAAATTTAAGCCATCTATCTTTATTTTTCAGTTAGCGCTCACAAAAGTAAGAATTTTCAATGAAAAAAAATTTTCCGCTACATGTTTTTATAAACAATCAAATACAACAAATAATAAGAAATGGTGTGGTTTTGTAGGGAATTAAAGATAACCTATCATCAAATTTAAAAAACCAATTCGGTTTTTTGATAGATAATAGAAGTAATATATTTTCTAAAATTTACATTTTGATTTACTTTCAAATACTCATTAAACCACTTTTTCAAAAGAAAAACTTATATACATATGTATATTAGACCACGTATTAAAATCCTGCAATGCGACCGGAATAAGACTCAAATTTTAACATTTGGTATAGTAACGATCCACCATGAATCTCCCCTCTCTCGGACAATTGTAAGTGGTCCTGCGTCGAGTTTCCCCATAGGAATTACATGTAAGAAAATTAGTTCTTTCCTTTTGAGGTCATTATAGTTTTGTAGGATAAATAAAAACGCTCGAAACTGTAAGAATACATTGACTACATGCTATTTAAGTATTATGCAGGCTCAGATTATTTAAATTCCTAAATTATCCTCTTTTAATCCCGTGTCCTATTTAGGTCAAATTTAGTATATACCAAAATATGTTTTTTCATTTAAGGAATCTGAGCATGCATAATACTTAAATGGCATGTAATCAATATATTCTTACAGATTCGAGCGTTTCTCATTTATCATAGAAAATTATAATGACATCAAAAGGAAAGAACTCATTTTCTTACGTGTAATTCCTATGGAAACCCTAAAGACTCGACGCGGGGCCACTGGCATTTGAGAGTGGGGATTCATGGATGATAATTAATATACCAAATGCTAAAATTTGAGTCTTGTTCCGGTCGCATTGCAGGATGTGTTTTTTACGTTGCATTACACCGTAAATTTATAGCAAAAAAACAAGGCATTTTGGACTTTATTTCATTTGGAGGCATATTTGTACATGCGCATAACATAATATAGAAAGGTAGTTATACAACTTAATAAAAACTAAAGACCAGTTGGAAATTTCTGCAAAACACTGGTTTTGAATAAACACTGAAACAAATTTAGGGCCTTTTATTATTAAGGTAACGATATGTGGTTATTATTTTATTTTTATACAGCAAACGTTATTATTAAATCATTTTAGGAATTTAAACCCAGATGAGATTATAAAGAACTTTTAAATTTAGCCTGTATTTTCTTGGGAGAAATTCCACCCCAAGGATTTTTTGTCCAGGACAAAAGATCTACCCCGTTCGCTCGATTTTCAAAAATGGGGTGTCAAATTAAAGCGCTTCGTAGATGTACAAACTGGTTTAATTTTTTCAAAAAGAGTTGTCACCTGTTAAACAATTAAATTCAAATTATTTAATAATCAATGCCATCATATCCGCATCGTTCTTCGATTTTCCAAAATGAGGTGTCAAATTAAAAGGCTTGAACTGCGGATATGTAACAAGGTCTCAGAGAAAAGAGTTGTCACCTATAAATTAAATTCAAATTATCTAATAGATAAGTCACATCAATTATTACAAAATGGGTAGCAATCGAAATGGTTTTAAAATGGATTTATTTAATAACTTGATGTAGGAGGGTTGCCACCTCTTTAAAAAACTGAATTCGATTAGAATTAAGGAAATTATGCAATGGTAATAAGTATCACCATATAGGCGCCAGCCGAAAAGATTTTGAGAAGGTAGTAGTCTGTAAATATTTTGAAGAGGGCTGCCACCTGCTAAAGTTGAATTCATTTTTTTAATAAGTTACATGAATTACTAGAAGATTGGTATCAATGGAAATGAATTTGAAAAGGCTTTGTTTCTGAGAATTCATCAGTTAATTTAAATATGTATAACAAAGTCAGACGAAGGATATATATTTTGAAGAGGGTTCCCACCTGTTTAAAAAATACGTATTTAATTAACTTATATGCAAATATGTAATTTGAAATATAAAATTACTGGTGTCATGCGAAAGAGTATTAAGAAATCTTTACTTTGAACATATAGAATAATTGAAGAGGGCTGCCACGTGTTTAAAAAATTACATTCAAATTATTTAATAAGTGGAATGAATTCTTAAAAGACGGGTATCATTCGAAATGAGTTTAAAAGGGCTTTATTTCTGAAATATATTTAGCAGGGTTGCCATCAGTTTAAAAACTTCTACTCATCTTAAATTAAGGCAATTAGGTAATTTAAATATGTATCATAAGCAGAGGTGGGCACTACCACAAACAAGCGTGAGCTAAAAGTGAGCATGTGTTAGTGTACCTAATTCATTTTGCATGCTGTCGTGTTCTCATCGATGCGCTCTCGCTTGTATACGTACACGCAACGCTTACGCTCTTTTAGCACCTGCTAACTCTCTGCCCATGCCTGATCATAAGTTTAGTGTCATACGAAAAATATTTAAGGTTTTAGTTTAAAAATATTTTGAATAGAGTTGCCATCTGCTTTAAATGTCGAATTTAGTTAACTTATATACAAGGTATACTAAAATTTTTAATATTGGTGTCAAGGGAAAAAGTATTATGAAATCTTTATTACGGACACTAGAACTATTTGTGAGGTGTTTGAATATGGTTGCCACCTGTTTAAAAATTTGAATTATTTAATAATTAAAATGAATTATTAAAATATTGCTATTAATCGAAATGGGTTTGGAAAGACTTTATTTCTGAATTATATTTATGGGGCCGCCACATGTGTAATCAAATTCAACAAGATTCATCAGTTAATTAAAATATTTATCACAATATCAGACGAAGGAAATTTAGAAACGTTTTGAAACTTGAACGCTTGAAAATTCTTTTGAAGAGGGTTGAGACCTGTTCGAAAAGTATAATTTAATTAACTTATATACCAGTAATATGAAATATGTATTACAATACGGGTGTCGAACGAAATGATGTTAAGAAGTCATTAGTTTGAACAACTATAATATTTGAAGAGGGTTGCCATGTGTTTAAAAGTTACATTAAAATTATTCAGTAAGTTAGATAAATTATTAAAAGGTGTATATCAATTGAAATGGGTTTGAAAAGGCTTTATTTCTTTAGGGGGGTTGTCATTTTAATCCATCACTTAATTGAAATATGTACCTCAATGTTGGGCGAAAGAAAGTTGGAGTTGAAAATGCTATTGAAAACGATTGTTAACTTATACACAAGTTTAATGAAATATTAAAATATGAGTGTCAATCGAAAGGGATTTATGAAAGATTTAGTTTTAAAATATCTTTGATTAGGCTTGCCAACTTTTAGAAGAGCCATACCTATCTATATATCAGGGTTGTTGCGAATATTCGCTTTCGAATTCGCAATAATCAATGCGGAACTTTTGCGAATGCGAATATTTTGCAAGTACACTGATAAAACGTATATTTGGCAAACAAAAATTTTAGCCGACATTTTTTTGCCTGTGGAGATGCTACGTTAAGATTGTCCCCTACGTCGACCTTCTTTCGTAATTTAAAGTCAAAGAGTAATTATTTTTGTCTCATAAAACTTAATATTCTTAAGTTCTGTGTTTCCTTTTATTAGTCTTTCAGCTCGAAAACCAAAACATTTATTTTTATTTTGTGTAAATTGTCAAAATTAGCACGCATCGAAATAAAGATGAAATGATATGTAAATAAGTCGACAGCCAAGTTCACAAATTAAATAAGAATTAATTCAAGGTGAATTTTATATCTATTGAGGAGTGGGACTTGGCATGTAATATATCGTTAGTATAGTATGGAAAGGGCTTAACTCTGTTATGGGTTACTGTTCGCCGCACAAAATATAAATACTTAATTCTTCGGCGTATAGCCGTGTCATTAATTTCACCCTCTAATAATTTTTCTAGAGCATACGGCAACACCAAAACTCCATGGAAGGCCTGCCATTTTCCGATAGCTGTGTTCCTTGCAGACAGTGTCGCTGATTGTCACTAGCTCCTGCAGGTTTGTTCGTCTAATCTTTTTTTTTGGTTAATAAACGCTTTCCAGCGGAGGCTAGTGATAGTTTGTGACAGCTGTCAGTAACTGCCCGTCTTCACGGGATGGAACTTATAACTCGACACATCTGTTGGAATATGGAGCACAATACATATCAAGGCCTATATCTTGGCATCTGTTGCGGCAACTTCGTAGTTTGACAGCTACGCTGCTTGCACGAAAGCTCCGTGTCGACCAGATTATTGATATTTGAATATAACTTCGACGTTACACGTACAGCTTTCCCCTTTCAATTTTCAATACACTCACATTTTCCACTAACACACTATTATTCTCCTACGGAATGGGAAACTTGCATCCAATCTTCCTTTCAAGTAAGTTTTAATTTTTCTTCAATTTTGATCACCTATTCAGCATTGACAGGCGAATTTCGAGAAAACGAGAAAATTATTAAGTTTTTGAATGCTAAAAAGTTAACATACAATGCAATTTAGAATAGCAAGTGGCCTTTAAAAGCTGATTAGTTGGTTGTTTTCTTGAGGACGGCGCGTTGACAATGAGATTGCTTCTCAGAGCAATGTGTGTAAGAAAACGAAAGGCAAGGTTGATCGTGTGTCGTTAGCGTAAAAGCAAAAGTCGAGCTGTTTCCTATTAAATTGGTTGTTAGTATGTACTCGGATGTATTTTCAAGGTGTTACTTATTTTTTTTTTTGCGGTTAAGTCCAGCAAAAATACGTTTTAAAAGCCATCTTACAAATGGTAATATCAAGATATAAAAAGCCTACACAAATATTGCCTCTGATAGAACGTATGTAATACATATTATCCTGTGAAGACGGTCAGTGAGGGAACGGGGCTGGTGAATGGCTGCTCTCAAACCGGTTGGAGTTATATAAATGGGTGATGGCAACCCCGGACAGCCTCGAACATTCGATCTTGACAATCTTCTTTGCACTGCGGCAAATTCCCATTGGAAAAAATAACGGAACCGCTCCAATTGCCGCAGAGTCCGTTATTTTTTCCATAATTTCCCGCAGTGCAAGAGTATAAAATCTGTTGACCACCCGCCAGTCGGCCATTTTGCATACGAGATTAAACGAGTGAAGTTCACAAAGGAAAAAGGTGAACAAATTTTCATACGCGCGTCCTTCGGCTTTGAACTGATTTTGGAACGGGTTTAATGATAGTCATAAATTAAATTTTAATTAAAAACAATTACTAATCGAATAATCCGGGTACGAATCATTAAAATAAAGCGCCAAAGGTGCGGGATCTAGGGAAAAGGTGCTGTGCGTTTTGTAAAGTAGAAAGCAATAGTTCGGATTTCTGGGTGATCGGGGTGTGAGTGATCAGTTGCTGATTGATCAAATTGAATTCTGGTTGATGAATATGCGATTGGGCGGAAAATGGATCATTTTGATTAATCAAAAATAGTTATTCCTTGATTGATTGATTAATTACCCAGTATGCTGGTGCCGCGTATGGGCCCTTTTAGT
>NW_023458563.1:30689837-30691982 GCF_013731165.1 Rhagoletis pomonella
TTTATAAAATAATAACAAACAAATTTTAACTCCCAATATATTGTGATAAAAAAGAAATGGCGTACGCAGACTTTTGCTGTTAAGTGTAGCTCAACTAGATTTTATGGTTATATTTTGCATTCAATTTTATACGTACGTATATATGTATAAAAATGACAATAATGTTACCAATAACGACTTTTTTGGAAATAACTCAGCAGTTGCCCCATAAACTATGTAGAGAATTACATATTAAGGGTATTCATCAAACCTTATAAATGCATTGTAAACCGTGTAAACTTATAATTGTGTGTTATAAATGAACTGTCAAAATTTGTATGGAAATTCGTTTACACATTTCTGATAAATTTCTCCAGCGATTTCACTGAATAAACTTGATAAACTGAAGTCAATGCAACTCTGTCGCAACTTTAGCTACGTTTTCTTGGGCAATAATCGGGATCCGCATAAAAATTTTGCACGCTAATTCAACAACAACGATGTGATCCTGATAGAGATCTGGTTCAATTATTATCCTATCTGTTTGTTTTGTTTCATTGATAATTTGGCCGCAAAGTTTGGTAGCCGTGACAAATGAATTCATACACAAACAGACATTCTGCCATTGTTTCTTTTAACTTGCTTCAAATAAATAGCCTTTATGTTATATGTATATTTATTTAAATAGATATTATCTCATAAATATAATTTTTCCCCATTTAGTGAGTTAGTTTCTATAATTTCTGTATCCTCGTGCTAGTAGTATAAAGTTAGTGATACTGAGCTCTATAACTAAAGAAAACACGAGTATTGTCGCGTGTGTAAACGAATAGAGAGTGTGGGTCGTTCATGTAACAGAGTGCGTAAACTTATGAGTATCTGCTTGATAAAGTTATCGGTTTAGATGAATACCAGTGGCGGACCCAGGTAGGGGATATTGGGGAAATCCCCCGCCAACCTCCCCCTCCCCACCAAGACTGTGTAACATGTATTTTCATAATATTCAACTGAATATCGTGAAATATCATTACAAGAATATATCTGTGGCAATATATTATAACTTCTTAAGTCCAGTTAAGTCAAAATCGAGTTAATGTCATATTCGTCTTTTTACAATCCACATTTGGATCCAATTCGTTTTCAAATTTTTCGTTTTTCGAAGAAGTTATCACGGTTAACTTTTCAACTTCCAAACTTTTTGAATAAATTTCCTACGGAAAAATATCTTAAGTAAAGCTAAGTTTTTTGAAATGTCTTATCGGTTTTTAAAGATTATTTCATAAAAACTTAGGTCAACATAAATTCAGTATATACTACATAGACAATTTTTAACAGATTTAATATAATGAAACATCAGATGTTTACTTAGGCGTTTATGCATAAAATAACTTTCCAGATTTCCACCACTTAAATGGACATAAGTGCTTATGATAAAATTAATATTATCCAATAGGTAAAATGTGTCGTTTTGCAGAACATCTTAAGTCTAGTTATAATGCTCTGCTAAATTTTCGTTTGACGATAACGGTGTTTTAAATTAACATAAGTTTGTTTTTGTGCGTGTTCATTTCGTCTCTTTTTTTACATAAGCTGTTCAGTTGCTGAAAGGCTGTTGAGTTGTTAAGACTATTTGCTTATAACAATGGAAAGTGAAAATCTATTTGGCATATTAAACATTAACAATGTGAGTAATGTTGATTTTTCTAGTGATGATTCAGTTGTTGATCCTAGTTTCAATATAAGTAATTTTACTGTAAGTAAGTGTTTTACTACATACACATACTCATTTATTGGCTGATAATAATAAAAATTTATGCAAATTTAGGAAAATTCGAAAAGTGTTGCAAATGAAGTGGTACTAAAGAAAACCTCACACACGTCGCGAAAAGAATTAAGAAACCACGGGGAAAGTTATACTTCAACAGCTGGAAAAATTTTTCCTGATCATGTTGTGCGCCCGCTGGAATCTTGCAGAAAAAGATGCGCTGATAGAATAACATACGAGGAACAGCAAATAATACACAATCAGTATTGGGGGCAAGGCTCCTATAACTTACGTAAGGCGTATGTTACGTATGTCAAGAAACGAACACTATTAAAAGAGTTAAGCATGAAAGAAATCCTCGAAGCAGAGTGCATACATACTATTATTTTTTAGAGGTTGGT
>NW_023458563.1:30692082-30698505 GCF_013731165.1 Rhagoletis pomonella
AGGAGGAATTGTAATTCTCCCACGTTGCGTGTCCTACAGGATCCTGTCGAATTGGTGACAGCGTTTTTGGATTCAACTGTTTTTGATTGGTATTTACTTTTCACTAGGGATGTGCGATTAATCAATTGATCGAACAAGCAGACTAAAAGGGCCCATACACGACACCAGCATGCTGGGTAATTAATCAATCAATCAAGGAATAACTATTTTTGATTAATCAAAATGATCCATTTTCCGTCCAATCGCATATTGATCAACCAGAATTCAATTTGATCAATCAGCAACTGATCACTCACACCTCGATCACCCAGAAATCCGAACTATTGCTGTTAAGGTCTTGTTTTACATACATACTTACATATGTATGCATACAAAAATGGAAAAGAATTTACACACATGTTATTATGTACGTACATATGTATACGTATTTGTCATATTCAGGGGCTACATACATATGCACATATGCACATATTTCCGTAGTATTTACTACATAGTACGCACTTGTTTGGCATTTTATTTTTTTATTAATAAGAAAAATATGGAATGTGCATTCGAACATGCATATCTGCACATACAAATATACACATAAAAAAAATTCCATTTGGTTTGAAAGCAAACCGGAAAGAAAGGAACAAATTTATTCGTATTTCAATCAATTCTATTTTTGTGAGTAATTGCTCAGGAACCAATTAATCAGAGTCCGATCAATCAAATTGGGCGATTAATCAGGATTATGATCAACCGAAAAAAACTGATTAACCGCTCAATCGCACATCCCTACTTTTCACACTTTAAAGAGACATTTGCTGTATAGCTAATTTTTGGGTAACTCAAATTTTTTTTCACTCGTTTTCCACGCTTACCTTTCTACTTCACAAAACGCACAGCACCTTTTCCCTAGATCCCGCACCTTTGGCGCTGTATTTTAATGATTCGTACCCGGATTATTCGATTAGCAATTGTTTTAAATTACAAATTAATTTATGACTATCATTAAACCCGTTTCAAAATCAGTTCAAAGCCGAAGGACGCACGTATGAAACTTTTCACCTTTTTCTTTTCGTAAACTCTACTCGTTTAATCTTGCATACCAATCCGACTGGCGGGTTGTCAGCAGGTTTTATACCCTTGCATTGCGGGAAATTATGGAAAAATAACGGCCTCTGCGGCAATTGGAGCAGTTCCGTTATTTTTCCAATGGGAATTTGCCGCAGTGCAAAGGAGATTGTCAAAATCGGATGTTCGAGACTGTCCGAGGTTGCCATCAACCATTTATATAACTCCAACCGGTTGGAGGGCAGCCATTCACCAGCTCCGTTTCCTCACTGGCCGTCTTCACAGGATAATATGTATTACATACGTTCTATCAGTGGCAATATTTGTGTAGGATTTTTATATCTTGATATCACCATTTGTAAGATGGCTTTTAAAACGTATTTTTGCCTGACTTAACCGCCCAAAAAAGATAAAACTTTGAAAATAGGCTATTTTACATGCAAGTACATACTAACAAGCAACTTGATAGGAAACAGCTCGACTATTGCTTTTACGCCAGCGACACACGATCAGCCTTGCCTTTCATTTTCTTACACACATTGCTTGTCAAAAATCATAAAATTTTAAGGCCATTAGGTAGGCTGAATTCACTTTGAGAAGTAATCTCATTGGCTGCGTTTCTTTATACATTCCGGATAATCCCATTTCACAGCCGGAATAAACAGAATGCGTTTGAAATATACGTTGACATATCATCAGGACCGTTCTAAAGAATAAGTAAACAAAAAAGTTTATTCCAAACGTTCAGAATGAATAAAGAAATGCAGCCATTGTCAACGCGCCGTCCTCAAGAAAACAACTAACTAATCAGCTTTTAAATACCACTTTCTATTCTAAATGGCATTGTACGTCAACTTTTTAGCATTCCGAAGCTTAATAATTTTCTTGTTTTTTCGACATTCGCCTGTCAATTCTGAATAAGTGATCAAAATTGAAGCAAAATTAAAACTTACTTGAAAGGAAATATTGGAAGCAAGTTTCCCATTCCGTAGTAGAATAAGAGTGTGTTAGTGGAAAATGTGAGTGTATTGAAAATTGATAGGGGAAAGCTGAACGTGTAACGTCGAAGTTATATTCAAATATCAATAATGTGGTCGTCACGAAGCTTTCGTGCAAGCAAGCGTAGCTGTCAAACTACCAAGTTACTGCAATAGATGCCAAGATATAGGCCCTGATATGTATTGTGCTCCATATTTCAACAGATGTGTCAAGTTAAAAATTCCATCCTGTGAAGGCGGGCAGTTACAGAC
This sequence comes from Rhagoletis pomonella, assembly GCF_013731165.1. Classification (NCBI taxonomy): domain Eukaryota; kingdom Metazoa; phylum Arthropoda; class Insecta; order Diptera; family Tephritidae; genus Rhagoletis; species Rhagoletis pomonella. The sequence goes on from NW_023458563.1 coordinate 30,694,389, forward strand.
AGCTGTCACAAACTATCACCAGCCTCCGCTGGAAAGCGTTTATTAACCGAAAGTAGGCAAAGAGACCTGCAGGAACTAGTGACAATTAGCGACACCCGTCCGGAAGGAACACAGCTATCGTCAAAATGACAGACCTTCCATGCAGTTTTAGCGTTGCCGTACGCTCTAGACAAATATGAGATGGTGAAATTTCTGACATGCTACCGGGTGCGCTATACGCCGAAGAATAAAGTATTTATATTTTGTGCGGCGAACAGTAACCCATAACAAACCTGCTTCACTTCACGACTCTTCACAGAAGCGAACAGGAAAAAGGGTTAACTGTCTTCGAAAGGCGTCCACAATAGAGTTAGGTGGTAAAATCACAAGAACGTGGGGCACGACTCACCCCTGAGATATAGAGTCTCAGAAAAAAAAAAGTCTTTAGCCGGGCAAAACAAATAACACCCCGTAGTTACGTCAGGTGGCGGTTAGGGTTCGTCCGACTCAGTATTGGTAATCTAATAAGTTTAGTTTGATGTTACGAAAATACCGAAGTCAACGCATTTACTATATTCCGCGTCAGTATTGCTTGTAATGCTGGGTGGACTCGTTATTATGCAGCCGGTCTCTGAAACCTTAAGCCAACTGATCTGGTTGATACTGAGTCGGACTCCTAACATTCTTGCATTTGTAGAACGATGAATTTTATGATTTAAAAAGGTTCAATCAGGGCTTTCAGTACATCAGGGTAGTTTTCGTAATTCTGGTAGTGAAAGAAAAAAAAAAGAAAGAAAAAAATTAAAGGTTAGGTCAGAGTTTGCCTAGCATATTTGACTCGGAAACTCAATCCCGGTAGCATAACTAAGCGTGAGTTGAAGTAGCTTTCTTTGCGAATTGCTTAAGTCAGAATTATGTCGAGTAAACAATGAGAAAATTTCAAGTCCTGTGTTGCGGTGGTTCTATATTGTTTTAGGCCAGATAAGCCTACCCCCAAAGTGCCGAACTTAGTCGGTCTTAACACCCTGCCCCCCACTAGTTCAACACCGCTAAGAATAACACAGGGCAGGCTGCCCTGAAAAGGACACTTAGCCGCGAGTTTATAGCCGTCCGGCGGCTGGGAAGACGTGTATATATTTATTTTGTTTCCTATTCATTATGGCTTTGTTTGTTTGTTTGTTTGTTTATTTGGAAACTTCATCATAGCACAACAATTGTACAAAATTATATTATAGTGCTAGTCACAATTCATAATAACTAAGTAATAGAAGTTGCATATTAAAAAAGAAAAACAAATATTAAAAGTATTTGTTAAGAAACATAAAAACATTAATAACTATTAAATATATAGAAATCGAATCTTATAAGCATTCATATTTTGGATAGAATTCACAAAACCATGTCACACGAATACGCATTTGCACAAAATTTTGTCAAACTAAGGTATGTATATCTACTAGAAACAAAGTTTTGATCCTAGTTTAGTTTGTGGCAATAAGAACCGTACAAATCTGTATAAATGTACCACTCGTGTGAAGCGGCCGCGACAGAGAGATCGAAGGAAGTACAAGAAAAGTAAAGTACAGTATAGTATAGTATAACGAACGTACAGAAGGAACAAACATACAATTAATACATATATAATTATAATTAACTATAGTAAAAACTGATTAACTTATTTGTGAAACGCAGTGCATTTTTGATTGACTTTATTCTGATAGGTAGTGAGTTCCAAAGGCGGATAGAGTTAATGAAAAATTGACGTTCAGATATTTGCATTCGATGTTTAGGGAGGACAAGTAGTACTGACCTCGTAGACTGAAAGAATTGGAGTCTTCGATATAGATATTCAGGTTCCTTCGCATGTATTATTTTATGTGGGGCTACAAGCACTCTTACTTTTAGCAAATTATCAAAAGTGATGTTGAGCAACCTCTCAGCTTGTTCAGACACGTGGTCAAGTCTTTTTAGCCCAAACACATATCTAGCAATGTTGTTGTAAGCAACATTTAGTTTACTTTTACAGGCACAGTCACAATTAGCATAAATCTCACAACCATACAGGAGCGTAGGAATTAAGTACGCTTTCGCCAAAAGTAGTCTAATGTTCAAAGGTGTGAAGTACTGTGTTAACCTGAGTGTACGGAGCATACCATACACTTTTCCTACTGCGGCCCAAGAGACATTTTCTTAAAGGAGAACTCGTCAAAACTCCGAAAGGCATTAGATATTTTGATAAGGAGAACTCGTCAAAACTCCTAAAAGACAATCGTAATGGGAGTGCGGATTGTCAGGCAGTTTACGACTCCCGGTGGGAGCGCGCGTGAACGTCCTATGAATATAGATGCTCGGGGAGGATACTAGGCGGTTTGTCCCCGACCGCCAAAGCGCCCAGTGAAAAGGACAGTAAGAGAAAAAAAAGATACTCTATTCGCATTCGTTGGCTAGAGTTAGCCACCCCCCAATTGCCGAACTTAGTCGGTCTTCACAGTACGGCCCCTCCGCTAGGCCAGTAGCTCGTGTCTGTCCCGATCCTCTACTTGGGCGAATTCATATATGACGCCTTGTTCTCTGTCTAATGAGTAGTAGAGAATGACGTATATTCTCTACCCGCAGAGAAATGATCGGTAGGGAAGGGCTACAGAAGCGAGTTACAGCCCTACATGACTTAGCTTCGAGGAAAAGCCATGCAAAGTTGGACCCCCGGCAGTCTGCGGGCGGTCAAGGTTTTACCCTATCGCTAAGTTTAATATTTGAAAAAAACGTGTATATATAAAACTTTTAGGAAAAACGTGATTATTAATATTGGAAAAAACTACTTTACTTTCGGATCGCTCTTCGTGACGGATGACATTGTCACGGCCGGATGTCAGATGCATGGAGCCTACCGATCGGTTTGCCATTCAAGTCCTCTAAATCGTACAAAGCATTGCCTACCTTTCGCAGAACACGACACTTGATATATTTAGGCAAGAATTTAGCATTTATGCCTTGCTTATAATTGCTGAGAGCGAAGTTTTTCCGGAATACTTCTTGTCCTTCCCGGTAATTCACAACCCGCATACGTTTGTTGTACGTGTTCGCTGCTCTGTCTTGCGCTAGCTCAAGGTTCTTTCGTATGTGTTCGCGAATGGTTGCTAGCTTGTCAGCTCTGCTTGTAATCGGGACTTCGTCTTGTCTTAGGCTACCCAGTTTCTCCAGGATGTTATAGGCTGACGCATGTTGTATCATATTTTGTCCAAATAACGCGTAGTATGGCGAACTCTGAATCGACGTATGGTAATCGCTTCTTAAAACCGACAGAATTTCGGGAATATGTTTGTCCCAGTCCATGTGATCTTGTTTGTCCTTCAGGAATATTCTTAATTTCGAAACAATCTCTCTGTTCACGCATTCAGAGGCATTAGCCTGCGGTGAGTATAACGTTATCACTATGGACGAATTGAGGGACCCCGAAAGCTGGACAAATCTCTTTACTAAAGAAGCTAATTACGTTTGCCGACGTCGCGTTTTGCATCGCCTTCAAAAATACGTATTTGGAAAAATGGTCTAGCACTATAAACAAAAACTGGGTTCTTCGCTTTGAACCTGGATAGCAGGGCCGTAGCCAGGATTTTTTTTCGGGGGGGGGTTATGGCAAAATTTTTTTTTAGTTTCACTTTTATTTCAACATATTTTGATTAAAAGAAAAATACTGATAAAAATAAAATTTTTCATAAAAACGGGGTTGAAATCTTGAAATTCCTGCCCGTTGTTTGTTTTCGAGTCAACTATGAGTGGCATTGTGCTACTATGATATCACGGCAGAGTAATCATAGCCAACTTATGTAGAGTAGTCGAAAAAATTATAGCCGAACCAAATTTTGACAAGTTTTAAAATATTATTTTTGTTGTTATTTAATTTAGGTTAATTTTTTATAGTTCGTTCTTTACCAACATTCGTATAAATACAAGTTTTTTACATAGCGCCTTTGCAAGTGGACTGCTCAAATTTGGAAACATGAATTTCCACGGGTTTTGTTAAAGAACGAACTATATTTTTTTTTTAAATATAACAAAAGTTCAATAACAACAAATATAATACGTTAAAACTATAATTTTTTGACCACTGTATGTATTTTTTTATATCTTTAATTGG
>NW_023458563.1:30698605-30701253 GCF_013731165.1 Rhagoletis pomonella
AATAACACATACAAATTAAGCATAAAAAAGTTAATTATTACATCTTGTTGCGTGCTTTCAATTACTTGCGGTTATTGGCAAATTGGAAAAGCGACATCGATGCAGCTATATATTCCGCTTCATCGCCGCCATTCTCATTGATGAACTTTTCTAAAAAAAATTTAATACATTTTCAATTGAATTTTAAACTAAGAAAGGATAGGGGGAGCTCATCATTTGAAGACTCGAATGCTCCACCAATTAGCGCAGCGGGTCCTTGATTGGATTTTCTTGTTTTACCGCATTGGTTTTATTTAATTTTTTCTTTTAATAATATATTTAAAAAAACGTAAACACGTCACTTACGATTGAAACAATTTTATATTTACTACTTCATGTCGTTGACATTTACATTTCATTTATAAGTTTAAGTTATTTATAAACATTCGCTCTCAAAACTTATTAAAGGTTTATTTGAAAAAACTTTTAATAAGCTTAATATTAAAAATGCTTATTTAACGCAAATTATAGCAAACTTAATTTAAGTTATTTTTAAAAACGTTTACTGAAATGCATGTTGGGAACATAGTTCAATCAACGAGCGCCGCAGTCATTATCGACGACAGCTTGTGGAAGCCGTACTAATAACGAGCGAGCAACAAGGGGCTGGTAAATGTGAGTGAAGGTAGACCGACTAGACGTCGGTTGGAAATGCAAGTGAAGAAAAGAAATTTCAACAGCAATAATCCAAAATACTTGTCGCTAGACAGCTACTGACGCTTGCGCTTTCTGCTTGTTGTACATATGTATGTACATACATGCAAATATACATATGTACATAGTTATACAAACGGATGCAACGTGCCGCAAAAGTAATTAATTTGGGCAAAATGGGACGCAATGTTGTGATTAACCGGCGATTGGCGAGCGCCAACTGCTGAACTCCACTAAAATCGGGCGAACCACTACTGCCTCGCATTATTAAATGTGAATGGTTATACATATGTATACATACATAACATATGTATTTATGTTTGTATGTTTATGACTATATCTGATTGCCACATTGTTGTGCATAAGCATGAGTGCTGGCGGAAGTGAAGTGTCGCTGTTAATTTTACTCTTTTTTTAACAAGAAAGATGATTGCGTACCAAGAAGCGTTTAGTTTCAGTTGGGTCTGCTTTTCTCTTTTCCTTGACTTGCTCGCCTGCAGCGTTCTCTCAATTTCAGTTAAATATGCATTTGTATATTTTTTAAGCTTGTTGTTTTTTTAGTTAGTCTATACTTGTTGCTGCTACTCACTATGAACATAATAGCGTAACAATTCCTATTTCCCATTTTCCAATTTTTTAGTTGCTCTTTTTCTTTTGTGTTAGCTTTTGCTAACTGGTGGGAATTATGCATTTATAGGCGTATATGCGTTTTTTACTTTTGATATCTTATCAGCACCAAGGAAAATTAACCAATTTTTTTGTTTACGCACAAAATTTGAAATATTTACAAAATGCTTAAATATTTGCTTTTGATAGCCACTGACAACTTATTAATATTAATTTAATATTCAGTTACATTCTCATGATTCACTGGCTAATTTAAATGGTGACGCAAGCTTTTAGTGCGCGTTTAATTCTAAAGTAAGGTACAGTAACATTTATATGTATAAAATACAATAAAACGGCCGGTTCAAAGGCTTAAGAAATATTTAAAGATAAAATATAATAAGATATCATTTCAACACTTATCTACTACATCTAAAGATACTTTGAATTCTTATACGGTTATACGGTGGATTGTTCTAACATCCTAAATTGTTTCTGGCTCTCTAACTAAACTCAGAATCAGATACCAGATCCCCTATTGGCTTGCTAGCAGCATTTGAGGAAACATTGAGGTACTCCGCTCGCTCTATATGTGAAGCAATCGGCAGGTCTGCCAATACCGGATTGATGCGGAGCAACCCGCTAACAACATAAAGGTTAAGTCCTCAAAATCAATGGGCCAGTTCTCGTCCTCGATGCTCCGGGTAACCTTTTCATAGCCGAAGTAGTATGTACATACATTAGGAGACTAACGATTGTCTGCCGAGGGCCGACTTCTATTAGATTTTTTTTTTTTGGATAATGCTCTGGCCAGGGACCAAACCTTGTTCCTACCGAGTGGAAGTACGCACCTCTAAGTATTCCCACGACAGCCGGTTCTACGTACCGAAATGACTCGGGTTTTACCCGATCAAGGACTGCTGTTTCGGCGATCTAACCCCGTTTAGGTCGGCGAAATCCCTCGAAAGTTGTACGTGCATCTGGTTACTGCAGCAGGTTGAACTCATACCTGAGAAAAATAAACGAAGAGGCTGCACGCTTCCTGGGGCTACCGCTAGTAGAGCTTGATGACAACGATTGAGGGACTAACCGATCTGGGCAGGGTTGTTGTAGCCGCTGCAACAACAACATCAACGCACCTCTAAGAACTACCATGGCCGCCAACAGACAAAAAATATCCTCGTCAGTTCTCGCAAAATATTATTGTTACGTAAACGGTGTTTACGCATATATTTTTTCATATGTTTAATTTAATTCCAAAAAGAGTTCAATAGTAATATATTATACTTCTACAATTCACGAGTTCATTTTCTTGCTTAACTTAAAGTGACGTCTCCCCAAAGAGGTAT
>NW_023458563.1:30701353-30713606 GCF_013731165.1 Rhagoletis pomonella
TAAACATATGAAATAAATATATGCGTAAACACCGCATACGTAACAGTCACAAACTAGATCTCCTTTCGTCGGTAGAATGCAAAGTTTCACTATCGGCCTGACCAATTCTCCATTCGGCTTTTTAATGTTACTACTCGCGCCAGGGTGGCATTTTAACACGCGTGCAAGTAGCCATTTTGTAGTAAGCGTAGGCTCACTAAAGATGGCGACAACATCACCTTCTTGTACGTTGCGGGAATGCCGCAGCCACTTGGTGCGACGCTGCAAATTCACGAGGTACTCATCTCGCCAACGGCGCCAGAACTGCTGCCTCATAGCAGAAATCGCCTTCCATCGCTGATGTAGATTTCCACAGATCTCTTTACCCTCAGGCTCTGGGATCGATTTCAGCGGTTCGCCAATGATGAAGTGTCCAGGCGTTAGTACCTCGTAAGTCGTCTACATTTGCGGAGTTGTCGGCTAGCGGGCGGGAGTTCACACAAGCTTCTACTTCAGTCAACAGCGTGCTAAACTCTTCAAATGACAGCAAAGACACCCAAAACGCGTTTCAAGTGGTATTTTATGCGCTTGAATCCAATTTTCCAATAGCCTCCCATGTGAGGTGCGCTTGGAGGGTTGAATCGCCATTCGATATTGGAGTCAGCGAAAAAGCAGCGAAGCCTGCTATCTGCCATGCAACGTTGGAAGCTGTTACGAAGCTCCCTTTCAGCGCCAACGAAATTGGTGCCATTATCAGAGAACATGACTTTACAGTGTCCTCTGCGATTAACGAACCGCTTGAACGCGTGAAAAAGTGAGAAAAGCTGATGCTGACAGGTCTCCCACGAATTCCAAGTGCATGGCGCCCGTGCACATGCAAACGAATGAGCAGATGTATCCTTTGGTAGATTTTGCACCTCTTCCATGAGTAAATTTAAACATATAAGGTCCAGCGTAGTCGACTGCGGTGCGGGTAAAACAGCAGGCGTACGTACTCCGAGCGGCGGGTAGATCTCCCATTGATTGTGTGGCGACATGACGATTCAGACATGTGCATTTTACGCACTTATGGTAAACGGTGCGAACCAGGCTCCGGGCGCCAACAAACCCAATAACGGCGTTGCAACACAACCTGCATTATACGGGGTCCCGCGTGCAATGTCAGTTTATGAATATCGGCTACTATTAGCTTCGTCAGCGGAGAATTCTTAGGTAAAATGATAGGATGTTTCATATCAGGTGTAACTTCGGCGTGTTTTAGTATACCTCCGACCCGTAGAACACCGTTTTCGTCGAGAAATGAATGCAAGCGCAAAAGACTGCTGCGTAACGGAATAGGCTTTTTTGCGCTGCAAAGATAGATCTTGTTAGAAAAATAAAAATGTTGTGTATACTTAATTAGACGGCTTTCGGCTTCGGATATCTCCTGACAACTTGGAGGGCCACATCGTTTCCCAGCGGTGGATTGAATACTCGTGCGCGCATTGTGGAGGAATCGTAGAACATACGCTATAATTCGACGCAGCTTTGAAAGCGAGGACCACTTCGTCATTATGGACCAATGACTCTGAGTCAGCGATGTGTACCCGAACCTTGCTTCGTACCCCCAACTCCGTTGAGTGCTGCTCTGACATACTTTTTTTCCAGCACTGTTCTGAAGTCCTGAGAAAGCTGGGACCAGCCCACCACAGCGGATGACCCACTAGTTCAGCTGGAGTTATGCCTCTCGTGGCACAATTTGCTGGATTCTCTTCAGATCGGACATGGTGGCAGCACTCAGGCGGTAGGACTTCGTGGACATCAGCAACACGGTTCGCAACAAACGTGACCCATCTGCTGGGGTGCTCCTGCAACCATGCCAATGTAATGGTTGAATCCGTCCAAGCATACAGAGGGAAACGAAGATCGCTCCAACTATGCATCGCGCTTCGCACTAATTTAGAGGCGAGATGTGCTGCACACAGCTCGAGACGCAGTAACGTTGTGGGTTTTATTGGTGCTACCTTGGCTTTTGATGAGACTACCGCAACAGTGACCTTGCCATCACTTTGAAGGGTGCGAGCGTACTAAACTGCAGCATAGGCGTGCTCCCATGCATCGGCGAAGACATGGAGCTCTGTAAACGATCCGACTGTTCCTAAGCCGAGCCAGCGATTTACCGTTAACCTGGAAAGATGTTGCAGATCAGAGCGGTGTTGGATCCATTGCCTTGCACGCCAAATGTCTTGAAACCACATCTTGGCTTTGATCTTTGCCGGAGCAAGCAATCCTAACGGATCGAACAGAGTACTAGCGTCGGACAGGAAAGTTCTCTTAGTTAACCCTACAAGCGGATTCTTGAGATTGACTGCGAACGTGAAGTAGTCTCCATCGGTGTTCCAGATGAGACCCAGTGCGTGAACGTCCTTACCGTCAGCTAAGTAGTGCGAAATATTCTTAGATGCGTTGGAGATGTTTTCGTTCAGCTCCACACAGTTAGACGCCCATTTACGAAGTTCGAAGCCGATGCACCAGTTAGCAGGTCATCCATATAAAAATCCTTAAGGATGACGGCAACAGCTTTTTCACAACTATTAAGCGAACACTTAGCAGTTTGTTGCAGTGATTTGACAGCCAAGTGGGATGCAGCTGCCACTCCATACGTAACGCGTAACATTCGAAAATCTTGAATTGGTAATGACGGGTCACGACGGCGGACGATTCGTTGTCGGACAACGTGCTTTGATGATACGCAAATATGCCGGTACATCTTTGCTATATCCGCCGTTACAGCTAAGCGGTGCGTTCTGAAACGCATCAAAACTGAATACAAAACTGGTTGCAGTTGTGGCCCGATGAATAACGCATCTTTGAGCGATTTCCCAGTAGTGGTTTTGGCGGAAGCGTTGAAAACGACGCTCAGCTTCGTGGTCACACTCGACTACTTTATAACCGGGTGATGTGGCATATAGTATGCCTGACTAGCTGCGGTGCATACGGGTTCCATATGATTCATAGCGATTAACTCCTCCATAAACTCGTTGTAGCGTGAGCGTGAATCGGCATCACCAGTTTTCTCTCAATGCGAAGCAGGCTGCGAATAGCAAAACTTCGGGGCTCTCCCAAAGAAACATCAGGTTTCAGTGGCACCTCGACTATGAATCGACCATCAGAAGACCTTTGGTGTGTCGACTCAAAGTGCTCTTCACAAAAACGTTCTTCATGGGTGAGATGCGCCTTTCGCGGTGTTTCCTCTAGCTCCCACAATCTGGTGAGCGCACGATCCAGGAAAACATCACAGTGTAAAGACGGTAAATATGACGTTGGTGGACTAGAACCGTCAACACATCCGAACAGCGTCCAACCGAAGACTGTTCGCCGCGTCATTGGAGTACCGGGTGGACCCTTGCGAAGTTCCGAGCATACGAGTCGGTCCATGACGTCTATTCCGACTAATATGTCTACTTTACCAGGCTTCATAAAGTGCGGATCGGCTAAGAATAAGTCGCCTGTGATTCTCGGTAAGATCAGCGCATTAATAGCATAGCATTGTTCTAAGCAGTAGGAGGAAAGCGAAAGTACTGTCTCACTTCTAGATCGGCCTCCTTGCGATGATCCAATCCCAGTGATGATCACCGTTGATGACGTCCTTGGTAGACCTAATCGTTGCACACACGCCTCCGTTACGAAAGAAGTGTGCGAACCTGAGTCGAATAGTAAACAATCGGGTTGCCAACGACCGGCACAATCACATACCTTCACCAAAGCAGTAGCCAACAGCACGGTCCTTTGCGTTGCGGGTAGCGGGTTAGGACTGGAATTTAGACACGAGAAAACGGTGCTCGTCTGAGAATTAATAGCGGCTGAAGCGGTTGCATTTTCAGTCTGAGCAGCGACGTCACCGACGAAGCGGGGGTGTTGACGACGGAGGAGGATGCGCTGTTATGCAGTAGCGTGTGATGACGCTGGTGACAAATTCGGCATGCGGACGTACTATTGCAGCGTGACATGTAATGTCCAGGGCTTAAGCCTTGATGAATTTTGACTTAGCGGCCGAATCCAATCGATGAAACTTATCGCAAGCGTATATCTTGTGTGCTCCCTTACAATATGGTGTCGGGTGTAATACTTTAGTAGACTTGCCGGCTTTGCTCGCTGATGTTAATGAGGCTGCCGATGAGAGCATGGTTAACGAACGGCACCTTATTTCCAAAAATGTTGTTAGCTGTTCAAAAGTCGGAGGATCATCCTTAAGGAGGGAAAGCTCCCACTGCTTCCGTGTGTCAAAAGCGAGTTTGTTCACTATTTCGTGAACCAGCCAATCGTCCCAAAACTCTACGGGGCGACCTAGTCGCGGATATGTTGCTGAAATGCATCAAGCCCATTCTTAATAGCATCCGCAGTGTCACTTGGGGCTTTACGAATCTCAGCCATTGCTTTAAAATGCGCTTCCACGATGACTCGCATGATTTTGAAGCGGGAATTAAGCAGGTCCCAAGCTTCTTTATAATTGGCGTCACAGATCTTGCAGCCACTGATCATTTTCAATGCATCACCTTTCAAGCAACTGCGTAGATAATGCAATTCCTGCCCGTCCTACAAGGTAGCGTTGGAGTCAACCAGTGACGAGAATGCGTCGTAAGAACTTATACATTCTGTGGAATCCCCAGAAAATGACGGTAGTTCCATCTTCGGTAGACGTATTGCCGCAGACACTGGCGTTGATTAGATTGCAGGTTGCGATGCCGCTTCCGAGCGACAATTCTGAACGCGGTTAAAATTCGCCAAAGTTGTGGTGTACCACGTTTCGGCCTGAATGCGAACATTTTCTTCGAACTCAGCATTGTTGGTTCCGCAAGAAATCTCAACAGCATCTTGAGCTCATTTAGTAATTGCAAATATCTTGTGATGCTTTCCGCATCCATTGAAAGTGCTTCATCCATACTTTTTGCCATATACCACTTTATGGCATTGAGTGCAGAATCGCGTTATTTAACTGCGTTTGACATTACAATTTGCCTTTGACGTGCCCTTGGTAGTTAAAATTGTTGTAGCGTATTTGCAGAGGGCAATTCAAAGTCACGACTAAAAACTAGAATATTGCGCAGAATGTTTATCAAACGATTACTTCACGATGATGCAATCTTTTTAAATGCGGCTTAAACCCTTTTATTTAAAGTTATTTTGTAGCAGAGGACACACAGTAGGTATTAATATTAAAATACATATGAGGTTGTACATGTACTTATGCACTTTGCGAGCGAGATGAGCACCGACGATGAAGGACCAGAATGTTGCGGCAGATTTCTTTCAGCGAATGTTTCCCATAGGTTGCGGTGATAAACCCATCCAATCAAACGAACGTTTAATTATTTAACTCAATGTATTTAATATTAATAATGTACAAAAGGCGATTTAATTCACGGCAAGGAAAGCGATAGCGAAAACGAGACGTTTCAAAAAACGAATGATCGTAAAATCTTAGCAGAAAAACGAATATCAAAACAAAAAAGGGCGGAGATTAACTTGACAGCTCATATTAACCCTTAGCACTTAATACTTGGGATAACTAATACGCGTGCATATCTGAATCCATTATATATGCTTTCATTTTTGAAAAAACCGATTATGTTGGTCACGTCCGTCACATGTCACACCCGTCACAATTTAAATTTTTACAAATTTTTATAAATTCGCCAGGGACTGCTACCGTTACTTATATCCTAATCTGAAATGTTTCATATATCTCTTTGTGACTACCGATGATAAAGCTAATCATAAAGATATGTTGCTCGAGCGATGGGAAAACTTATGCTATGCTGTCACGAATAAAAAGAAACCATTTATTCACTTTGTCACACCCGTCACAAAGTCAAGTCACACCCGTCACAGTTGAATTTAGAGCATATAATCTATAATTCCCAATAGAGGTAAGCAACTTTGGCATAAATGTTGAAAATGTTTATTTAACTATACAACGAACTATTGAAAACCATAAGCAGAAGATATAATTTGCAGAAAAACTCTGATACAAGTAAGTAGTAGCTAATTTGGTTTGCGTACTCGTCACACCCGTCACAGTGACTAAAGTTCAAATAACTCGTTTGGATTAAATTGTTTTTTATATTTATTTTCTAGGCATTGTGTATACCTTGGAAACCTACTAAGAAATACTCCTTTTAAAAAGTTTTATATTACAGTTTAAGAATTAAGCCTTAAAATGTGAGTTGAAATGTCACACCCGTCACCGTGGAATGACCCCTTTCTAAATTGTTGTTGCTTTTCCACAACATTTTTCATAAAAAACAGCCCCAAGCTCAATAAAATTGTTGGATTCATTCTGAATGCTAATAACCTAACCGTTGAAACAGAACCGACCACCCCTTAGAATTTCAACAAGATCAGGCCTTGGATCTTTATTCTATGCATTTTGATTCTAATAGAAAGAATAATAGAATACGGGAAAATACATTCATTATTATTAAAGTATTCAATATTGCTTTAAGTTTAACAAAACAAGCAACTTAACAAATTGTAAAACATCGGAAACCATCGATTTATCGAGGTTTCTCTGGCGATGTATTTTAGCCTCGATGTTCTTTTCTCCGATGCATCGACACATCGATGTATCGGCGTTACTGCTCAAAATTTGCATCCCTAGAGCTGACTGGGAATCTAACCTGCTGGAGACTAGCTCAGAATAACAGATAATTGGCATTCGTAAATTCCTTAAAGTGTTATAGACTTTGCTTACTGTTGAATTCACATGGTCAATGTAGGTAAGACCGGTGTGGATAATAAATCCAAGGTTAGTTACTTTTGGCACAAATTTAATAGGTTTACCACCAATTTGTAGTTATGGAATCTCTGCTATGTTAAGACGTTTCTTACAAATAAGTAAAACAAAACACGTTTCGCAATTAAGACGAAATAAGTCATTACCGAACATACTAAATAATAGTGGTCCTAAGATTGACCCTTGTGGGACACCGGTGAACAGTGGTCGTAGTTCAGATATTTCAGATCCAACCTTGATACGCTGAGACCTCTTTCGGGTAGCTATGCATCAGTTTCACTGCTGACTCTCCAAACCCAAAGTAGTTTTTTAGTTTTTTTATTTACAGTAGTTCGTGGCTAACTGAATCAAAGGCTGTAGAGATGTCCACCAAGCATAGTAAAGTTAAGTGGTTCTTGTCGAACGGGGTAGTAATATCGTCTCGTATCTTTACCATTGCAGTATAACAGCTGTGATGGGATTTGAATCAGGATTGAAATGGGGATATAAGGTTGAATTTACTGATGTGGAAAGAGATTTGTTCAGATAACAACGATTCGAAAATTTTAGACAAGGCGGTAGAGTCGGAAATCACTAGGGCTAGATTCGGATTTATTTTTGGCTACAGGAAGTACAATGACAATCTTCCCGACATCGCGAAAACATGACGTGGTAATCGGTAAAATAACCTTCACAAATCTAATCGGAAGGCCATCTTCCCCGATTGCGTTGAACAGGTTCTTAAAAACAGACTTCACTACATCAAGCTCACTCACAGCAATGAAATAAAACTTTTCCCCAGCAAAAGAGACCGGACAGGAGGCTACAGAATTGATTTATGGGCCTTTGCGCGTTAGCGATGGCGAATGCCGCAAACGATTTAACGAAGAGCTGTATGAGCTATACAACGATATAGACGTAGTGCAGCGAACTAAAATTCAGTTCGAATGGACAGAAACGCTTCAGTTCGGAAAGTATTCAACGCGGGACGCTATGCTGCGTTGGAAAGACCAGGTGGAGAACGACTTGGCTTCACTTGGCTTTTCCGATTGGCGTCAGTTGGCTCAAAAGAGAAATGACTTGCGTGCTGTTTTGGACTCGGCCAAAATCGCTTAGGCGGTTACAGCGCCAATAAAGAAGAAGAAGAAGTTTATATTTATTTGGGTCACTGCATATTCGCTTAGAATAAAAATAATTGACATCGTCTTACTATTTGAAGACTTTTCGGGTTAAAAAAATTGTCTTTCAATTTTATATACATAACACAGTCCGACATGCAAATTTTCTCTGAGATAAAGCTAGCCATTTCTAATAGATTTTGGGTAGCTAAATTTAAAAAAATGGAAACCTATATATTTGAATTTTAATAAAATAAGGCAAAAGCAAAATCGGCTATAAACGGCTATTTTTTTTGTTTTGCAAAACGGCTAACAAATCGGCTGCCGGCTACCCCGAATTTTCCCCGGCTGTTTGCTATCGCAACCGGCTATATCTTGCCGGGAAACGGCTAAACTGGCAACACTGGTTGCATGTTATACTCGTTTTTTGTTGAGTTATTTTAGGAGATTCATGTCTGCTACAGGTCTTGCTGTGGTAAACAGATTAGTACCAACAAGATACGCCAACAACTCAAACCCGAGCTTGCTAGACCTTGTTATTGCCTCTGATATTGATAACATTCTAAAATTTGACCAAATGTTTTTTATTTCGGACCATGATCTTATATTTTCTGCATTAGGTTTATCATTTAACTGTCCTGTTGATAGTGTTACTTTTATGTATCGCGATTTGAAGTCGGTTAATGTTAGTAATCTGCATGTCGATATGTTAATTGTGAACTTGTTCATTGAGAATGTAGATGCAAAACTTGGCTTCCCAAATGAAAATCTGACCAAATTATTCGATGACCATAAACAGATCTTGCCCCTGTTACAATAAAAGAGTTAGCTCAGCTATAAAAGCACTGCCTGAATGTAAAGTTTACCCAAATGACCATTTTGCTTTAGAAGAAAAATTTCAATATAGTGTAATAATAGCGGCTGATGTTTTAAGATCTGTGGTGGCGATTAAGTCCAACGCAATCGGCGAGGATGGGATATCATTGAGGTTTGTAAATCTTGTGGTGCCCTTTATTCTGACAGCACTAACACATACCATCATTCACTGCTTCACAACGGTATGTTTCTCAACAGAGTGGAAAAAGTCGTTAATTGTTCCTGTTCCTAAAAAAATATTGCCACCAATTTAGGTGACTATATACCGATAAGCATTTTGCCAGCCTTTTCTAAAGTGTGCGAGTCCCTAATGGCGCCACAGCTATGTTAAAAATAACTGACGATATTAGGGCATAGTTTGATAATGATAATCTAACATTCCTCTGCCATCTGGATTTTTCCAAAGCCTTTGACTTGTTTAAGCTTTTGGCAAAGAGGGTCGTGATTTACCATCATTTTGGAAAGCTTATGACCAGCTACGTAGTAGGACTTGCAAGACTACCTCGTTCGCGTCTAGTATTGTGGTATCCAGTTTTCCGCAAGGTTCTGTTCTCAGCCCCCTCTTGATTAGCCTTTTTGTCAACGATGCATTCTCTGTTTCTCAGTATGTGAACGTCCATGCTTATGCTGATTACATTCAATTGTTTTTGTCCAGTCGTGTTGGTCTTGTTAAGTACTTGTGTTTTAAAATAAACAGTGATTTGTCTGCAAGTTCGCAATGGTCCACGATAATTTTCTTCGTCTAAATGCCGTGAAGTCCTATTTGTTGCCCATTAGTAACAGTTTAGTACATTTGGAGAATAGTCCGAAACTCATTATTGTTAATTGCGTATTAATGTTTACTGGCAAGGTAAAAATTTTGGCTTTGTTGTGAATTTTACTTGTTCTGACCACATTAATAAAGTTGTTAGCAGTGTCGTATGTTGTTTTGAGTAAGTTAAAAATGTAGTTTCGTTTACACCTCTGGAGACTAGAAGAAAGCTTGCTGTTTAACTTATTGTGCCTCATATCACGTACTGTGAACTTGATTCTGTTTCGTCTCACAAGATTGATGTTTTGTTAAACAATGTTACACGTTGCGTCTATTAGAGGTGTCAAACTATCGATAGTCACACCATCGATAGTTTTGATAGTTTTCAGAAAAACTATCAATATTCACGATAGTCTCGAAAAAAACAAAACTATCGATAGCACTATCGATAGCGCTAAATCAGTTAGGTTGCTTTGTTTTACAGGATCATAGTGAAATAAATATTATTTTATAAAAGTTATAATCATTCAAAATTAAGTAAATGCTTAGCCAAAATACTTCTCTTTTTAGAAAGTTCAAAAACAAACACAAGTTATACAAACAAAACAGGATTTACGATTAACATATGTATGTATTTTGGCCTAAATGCGTGCATATTTGAATATGACGTCGGCATCACACTAAAAAACAAAATTTTTAATCAAAATTAGAAAATTTAAATAGTTTCAAAATAATTGGTAGAGATGATCGATAGTCCTACTAAACTATCGATATTTTCGATAGTATAAGAAAAAACTATCAATGAGTATTGATAGTCTAAAAAAATTGAAACTATCGATACTATCGATAGTGCCATCGATAGTTTGACAACTCTAGCATCTATGGCCTTAAAATATATGATCACTTATTTTTGTGGAAACCTGAAATTCTTGGATGTGGTATTTTTAATTACCTTGCGGCAAGAATTGTATACATATTCATGTTCAAGCTAATAAAATATAAAACTCCCAAATACCTTTATGATAAACTACAATTAACTCGGTTATTCTTAAATGCAATTATTTGTCTTCGGCAAGGCTATTTCTTTAATGCTGTGAGACTGAAATTCCATTCCAGCTAGAAGTAATTCACGATTATTTTAACATGGACAGCGGTCGTCCCTCGGCAGGAAATGGCAAACCTCCGAGTGTATTTCTGCCATGAAAAATAGCTTCTCATAAAAATACAATCGCCGTTCGGAGTTGGCGTAAAACTGTAGGTCCCTCCGCTTTGTGTGACAACATCAAGGCGCACGCCACAAGTCGGAGGAGAAGCTCGGCCAAACACTAACATATGTGTAAGCGCCAATCTATTATTATTATTAAATATAATGTGATTGCGATTGAACTGTCTTCTCTTCTCGATCTTTCTCTTTTCATATTCTGCGTTCGTCTTGATCTTGTCTGTATCTCAAACTTTAAAATTAGTTTCGTTAGTTAAATTTAGATAAACTTTAATTTTATATTATAATGAATGGAGCTCTCATTACTATACACCAATGGACTGCTCACGCGGGGTTAAGAATTAATGCAGATGAAACGGATATGTTACTTTTTAAAAGAAAGTACAAGATACCTAAGCGGAAGCTCCCTAAACTGAACGGAATGGAACTCAAACCAAAAGACCGCACTAAGTACCTTGGAGTAATCCTGGACTGCACACTGTTGTCGAGGTACAATGTGAAGGACAAAGTGAAGAAAGCGAGTAATGCCCTCTACGCATGCAAAAAGATGCTAGGTATTACTAGGGGCCTATCCCCTGCCCTAATGCTTTGGTGCTACACAGCAATAGTAAGACCAATATTACTTATTACGCTTTGGTGTGGTGGACCGCGACAGAATGGAGCACTTATCTCAAGACCATGGAGAGTGTTCAATGTCTCTCTCTATTGTGCACTGAGAACAACTCCAACATCTGCACTGGAAACAATTGTCAATGTAATACCTATCGACCTTGCGGAAAAGAGCCTTGCTGCTAACTCCGCGGGGAGACTGATTGCAGACGTGGAGTTCAAGCAAAGAAACACTGGCTACAGCTCAATAGCCAAAGGCCATGTAGCCACCACGGACTACATGTTACCTTGCTATAATTGGGATAAGGAGCTTCGGGTTACTATCGAAGAAAACGGATGGCGTAGAGGCCTGAAGCCTTGCCGGAAGACAAATAGCTTCTTAACAGACGGCTCAAAAATTAATGATGGAGTAGGAGCGGGAGTGTACTGCTGACAACTTAATGTTCGTCAGCCCATCAAACTGCCGGATCACTGCAGTATATTCCAGGCAGAGGTTTTCGCAGTGAGAAGTGCCGCTGAGCTAGCCTACTTAATGACTGAAAATAAAATTAAATTTAACATATACATAGTTAGTCAAGCAGCGATTAAGCTATAAGTTCATACCAATTTACATACATACTTATTGGATCCCCGACCACAAGAGCATTACAGGTAACGAAATTGTAGATGAGATTGCCAAGAGCGGAATCCACTTGGTTCTAGAACAAGAGAATAACATTCCGAAACAGCTAAAAATCTTTATAACGAAACATACCAGAGGGTGAAAAAGCAGACTATATCAAGGTGGAATGCGTTTAACACCTGTAAAATCTCAAAAGTCATGTGCAGACTGGAAAACGAGACACAAACCCGGTTTATACTATCACTGGCACGAATAGACTGCAGAACTATGATAACTGTCCACGGAGCCTTCGTTATCTGATCATAGAATTATCCAATTCTTG
>NW_023458563.1:30713616-30724383 GCF_013731165.1 Rhagoletis pomonella
AGAGAGGCAACATAGAAGGGATGGCGATCACCCCTATTGCGAATGTCGACTAGCAGTAGATAAACGACTATTAAGCGATTATCGAGTATCGATGCTATTGTGAGTGTCGCTTAGTCGCTCAATTAGCGACTGTGAATACTTTTTAATCGCTCATCCTTCTATTGCTGTTTCTTAGTCGTTGGAGTATGCGTTTATAAAATTTGCATTAGAGAGTGGTACAATAATGGATAAAAAGTAAGCCAATTGAACTGGAAGTTGTAAAAAATTGTGAAATATACATATGTATGTATGTGCCTGACTTGCAGATCAAAAATTGTAAGCAACAAAAGGCAACTTGCGCGGTTGGTCGACCTGATGCAGGAGAATGGGGACAAAGGCAAAGGAATTTTCGGAAAGAGGAGGGTCTCCGCTTCTATTGTGAAAGATATACAATATTTCGTGTGCAAATTGTTTTTGCGCAGAGCCAACATCAAAGTTTACAAAAAACTGCATTATTTATTAACTAGTGCTCGGAAATTTTAAATATTTATTTTGAATTAAAGTTTAATTCTTTCGCTACACTTGTATGTTAAAGTTCTTAAACTCGGGTCACGCTTTTGTACACAAATACCCAACATCATTGTACAAATAACTAAACCGTACCGATTTCTTACACTTCAATAAAGTTTATTAATGAGGAAAATAGCTTTTCCTGCAAGTCCTGTAAAACCTGCAAACTGTGAAGCATCTGGAACGCAACTTCTATTCATAAAATTCACATATGTACGTACACTTCATCTTCCAACTCCAAAGGATCCGACAATTCCCTACTTGCTTTAGCCAACTCTACTAATGTAAACAAATGTAAACAAACAAACAGCAATTCAGTCAACCATTCACATAGTACAAATTTTTATCGATCAAGTTACATAATAGCAAAATAAAAGATGATCGACTCGATCGACAAATTTCTATTCGACTGCCAGTCGACACTCGCAATAGGGGCTTATATGTCGCTAGAACATAAGGTTAACAGGTTGACAGACATAATGACCGACGCATTTAACTTTAGCTGCCCGGAGACCAAGCCGAAGAGGAAGGCCAAAACTGCGTGGTGGTCTCGGGAGCTCTCTGGAAGGAGGTGCGCAGGCTATTTAACCAGGCCCAGCGCACTGGATGCAGCTAAACTAACGAGCTACAACAAATAGGTCAGGAAGGCGAAGAGAGAAAGTTTCAGAACCTATTTTGAAGGTATCTCGAACACTCCAGCAGCCGTGAGGTTACACAAGGCTCTAGCCAGAGGGACGGTCAAGTCGTAACTAGCACTAAAGCTTCCGGATGGCACTTACTAATAATACTAATAGCAATAGGGCAGCCAATCTGCTTACAACACACTTCCTGGAGGCCTACCTTAGAACTGGACCCGGAGCTCTGGCGAACTAGACCACAACCATGTGACTGGAAACTGAGAAAGAAGTATTTTCACCCAGGATTCAGTTAGGTGGGCTTTGCGATCGTTCGAGCACTACAAGGCCCCTGGCGTAGATGACATCCGCCCAGTCATGTTACAGCAGGGTGGAGAGAATCTAATACCACACCTAGAGGACATAATGAGAAACAGTCCTGTTCGAAGCTTACGTTCCACAGGTGTGGCGGAGGGTGCGAGTAATTTTTACCCCGAAGGTGGGAAAGGGGGATTACCTGCTAGCAAATTCCTTCGGACCTATAAGCAGTGTTGCCGCCGCTGAAAGAACTTTCTAACCAAGATTAGACGAAAAAGTTACCAAATGTAAGGAAAAATAACCAGCTTTTTTATTGGTTTAACAATTCAGGTAATCACAAATTCTTTTTTATAATACGTATAGAAAAAGTTAACAAACTAAAGAAAATCAATTTTTATTTGCATTTTTAAAAGTCAATTCTTTTAAGGCTGTAATATTTAAATACATATTTTATAAAATCAGTTTTCCCTTATTAGATGCATATGTATGAATGTTAATATCTTCGTAAACATTACCAGTCTCTAAATGACGTTTTTAAACAAGTACATAGGTACACAGTTTCCCACTTCTTTATAAGAATCAATAAAATACCTAATCAGCGTGAACAACCACATTGTATATATCTTAAGATTAAGATTAAACAATTAAAAATTGGACTTATTGAACTATATCGTCGCTCAGCGCGAAATACCTCGTATACGCCAAACGTAGTACCGCTTATACGATGGTAAATAAATTTAAAAAAAGGCCAAAAACCCGATTTTTTCAAAACTGTGGAATGGTATTTATTTTAACTGAGCCTACTTGCTATAAGAGTATTATTATTAATCTTAACTTAAATTAATAAAGTAAGCAGTAATGGAAAAAGAATAACCAAATCCCTTTTTATTGTACATACATGACGTGGTATTGGGTTCTGCATATACGAGGTATCTATATATGTACTATCTAACAGGTTTGTTGCGAATACTAATCCAAGATAAAAGTCCTTTCCGGATAATAAACAAACGGCCTGTCCAAATTAAACAAATTTGGTATCATATGAAAGAGAACTGAAATAGCTTTTAAACAGAAATAACGAACGACCTCTACTTATATATTTTTTATAATCTAATACTATTTAAAGAAATGCATATACCTGACACAAGGTTTGTTCTATGGTAATTAATTAACATTTTTTGTTGAAATATTTTTCAATATGTGGCTTTCCTCGTTTAGACATTTCAGTTTTAAAGCTATTTAAGTCCTTTTTCATTTGATACCAAAGTGGTTTAATTTGGATAAGCGGTTTTTTTTATCCGGAAAAGACTTTAATTTCGGAATAATATTCGCAACAACCCTGCTATCTAAGTATGTATTGATTTGAAGTAGTCTTTAGTCGACCATGTATATTATGTATTCTGTATATTATAAAACAAATACATACATATGTAAGTAATATTAATACATTCATTCCAAATATTCTCACTTGGTTTCACTGCTGCGGCTGCCACTGCTGCTGCTACTCTCTACCTCAACCTCGACAGGTGTAGCTGGCCTATGTCAATTAAAAACTACAGTAAATATTAAAAAATAACCAAAACGGGACAGATATTAACAACTTCACAGGCAAGAAAAAAATAACCAAAATTGGTTAAAAGTAACCAAAACGGCAACACTGCCTATAAGCCTTACCTCCTAGCATTCTGAGGACAAATCCTATACACACTTGTCAGCATGCATATAGGACAGGAAGGAGGATCTTAGGAAAGGGAGGTTCACACAAAGGGATCTAAACTGGCGACGTTCCAAAGTTTTCTAACAAGTTTTCTTAAAGGACACTGCAGACTAAGGGGTCGCCTACATAAGCTGGGCATATGGTTGAATGATCTCTGTAGGTTCTGTGACTTGACCAGCGAGACGCCGCTTCACATTCTCACCGTGTTTGATGCAGTCTGCAGAAGATGTGAGAGGAGTGTAGGCTCTATGGGTACAGCTTGAGCACATCCACTCCCTACCCCCGAAGGCGCTATTGATCTTTCTGAGGGATCTGGGCTTAGATGAAGTGTTGTGAGAAGAAGAGGTCACAATAGATCACCAGGTCGCGGTGCACACATATTAATATTTATCTATATATATATGATAGGTGTCCTAACTGGACATAACATGTTGGCAGCGCACGCAAACAAAATGGGGAATGCTGTCAGTGAAGTTTTCAGGAAATGCATGGGAACGGGAACAAGGGAGACCCTAGAACACATCACACAAGTCATTGTCCTGCTGTATCAAAACACGATTGAAATATCTCTGAGGTCCAGAGTATAATAATCTTGAAATGATGTATAGGCTGACTTCCAAAACGTATCAATACTGTTATACTGCGGTATTCAAACTGTTTGTATATGCAAAGTTGCGACGCATTGCAGCCATATACATTGCATATCTCAAATATTCAATATAGCAATGAACAATTTCTCTGAATTTTCCATTTCTAAAACATCAGTGGTAACCAATAACAAACGAAGCATCAACTTTATTTCTGATGCGCTGATTGCTCTAGCGATGCGTTTCGATAACTTTTCATATGCGTTTTGGAAAAGTATACTTTGTACGTATGCAAAGCAATTGACGTTTTGGAAGTCAGCCATACTTCGAGTATACTTAACTAAACCTCTATGTCTATCTGGCATCACTAGGGACCTATTGGTCTATGTGGGGCGGTCAGCCAGACTGAATAACCTTACCTAACCTTAAATTTAATAATTTCTATCTATTGATGTATTATAAAAGACTGCAAGTCTTACGTCGACCCTCAAATCTTAAAAAATAAATTTATTTCCCAGGTTTAAAACCGGCTAAGAGGTGTCAGTTCAGCACTGGTCACCAAACAGGTTGGGGAACTTCGGTGTTGTTCCATACAGCAACAACAGCTAGGTATTGTATCGCAGAAAGGTCATCTGGTCCGCACATTGATCCCTTGCGACTAATCTAATGAACAATTAAGTAATACGAATTTTTTGTAAAAAGGTAGAATGTTATATATAAAATATATCATGCACACCTAAACGTTGCTTTTGTAATTTATCAAGTAGTTCTTTAGTTTACTAAAAAATATTTTTTTTACTTTCAGTATATCTTACATTCAATTTGAGGAGTGCATTACTTGGAGAATTATTGAAGTATTTCAAATAGAATAACGCTAACAAAAAAGTTAAGACTGAAAAAAGCATCTAATAGTAATGTATTTATCTGAAAAACGAAAAAAAATTTTAAATTGAATTACGTATTCAAGAAATGTTTCGTTTGTAAGCCAAGGATGAAACTTATTTAATATTGCTAACTTTGGAAAAGGGAATAAAAACACGGAATTCATGTTGCCTCGGAATTCACATCCTATGTATGCAGATGAAATTTTCCTTTCTTACTGCGAAGTCTTAGCATAACCGTTTTTATAGCGCTTAAATGATAAACCATATTTATAATTACATGTAGTTTAAAAGTACTCCGGTAACAATGCATGAGATACAGATAAATGACATCAGAAAAAAACGTGATTGATGCCGTCCGAGGAACGATTGCAGCTATGTTTAACAACGTATATCATTTATTCAAAGATGCTGACAACTGCACCTTGATGTCACAATATTTCAAACTTCGGACACGCGGCAATGTACACATTAGACTTTGGCGATGGCGAAAACGGCAGCGTGTTTTACGATTATTTAGATTTTTTACAGTCAGCACGATCTGCTTCTTATGTTACTGTAGTGTTTTTAGTGCCGTTGTTGCGCTAAATGAAAGCAGCGGTCAAAGCAGAAATGGTAGTAGTAAATTGAAAAACACTTTGCCGAGCTCAACGAGTATAAATGATACGACACAGATGGGACTACAATTTCCCTCAAGTGACATCGTTGCACAATTCAGTTTGCCAGCACTGGCTCCTGGAGGTAGTACCACTGAAGGAGGATCCGATGGTCTCGCTTCTTCAACAATGACAAGCACACTTAATACGCTTAATCGCTCGAATCCAACTATTCTAAGTGGTTCTCAGTACAAAAATTATTTTACCCATTTAGCATACGATCCTAAGCGTAAAGTTTTTTACGCTGGCGCAACTAATAAGATACTCCAATTGAATGAAAATTTGCGTGTTTTATCTCAGGCATTAACAGGACCCAAATATGATTCACCCCAATGTCACGCCAGCGGTTGCCCCGATGATGTCGATACAACACTAGTTAATAACCATAATAAAATACTAATAGTAAATTATGCACAGGGTGTGGGAATACTTATTGTATGTGGCAGTGTACGGCAAGGTGAGTGTTATACTATACTTACAATAAGACATGCATACATATTAATTTTGATTATTTAAATCATCACTAAATGTTGTTTATATGTAGGTGCCTGTGAAATGTATAACCTTACAAATTTTCCGAACTCGCCTCAGTTCATTGAAACTCCTTTAGCTGCAAATGATGAGTTCGCCTCCACGTTTGCATTTGTTGGTCCAGCAAAGTATTCATGGAAAGACGAAGATATTCTGTATGTTGGTACAACATTTACAAATGTTGGTGATTATAGGCATGACGTGCCAGCAATTTCATCACGCCGTTTAGACGATTTAAATTATGTTGAGTTTTCAATACAGCAATCTATTATTAATATAGATGTTAAATATCGTGATCACTTTCTTGTTAACTATGTGTACGGATTTAATTCATCAGAATATGCCTATTTTGCACTAGTGCAAAAGAAATCACATTTAGCTGATGAAGCTGGCTACGTTACTCGATTAGCGCGGATCTGTGTTGCGGACCCGAATTATGATACTTATACCGAGGTGACCATTCAGTGTCTTGCAACCAGGGATAATGTTGACTATAACATATTACGGGATGCAAAGATTACTCAAGCTGGCCAAAAATTAGCTCAGAAAATGGGACTAAAACGTGATGATTCTGTTTTAGTTGCCGTCTTCTCGCCATCTAAAGAAATCACAGATCAAGTAGAAGCCAAATCGGCCATGTGCATATATAGTCTAAAAGACATTGAAGAAATGTTTAATGAGAACATACATATGTGTTTTAACGGAACTATTAAGGATCGCAACTTGGGCTATATATCTGGTACTATCGATGATGGTCATTGTCCAGTAGCAGGTGTAAGTATTTTTTCAAATACGATTTAACATTCAACTTTGGATTAAAATCGCCAATTTTTTGCGTACAGACCATAGGTAATATTCAAGACTTTTGCACGGTTGGTTTAAAGATTAGTGGGTCTTCGCCGATTACTACACAATCCCTATTTCACTTCGAAAATGTTAGTATAACATCGGTAACTGCAACGACTACTGGCCTTCATACGTTAGCTTTTTTGGGAACTGAATTTGGCACAATAAAAAAGGTTTTAATATCTGGCCACAATGCCGGCGAATACGAAGAGATAACAGTCGATCCTGGCAATCGAATTCTTCAAGACACCATGATGTCTTCAAATAAAGAGTTCTTGTATGTGCTTTCGAAACGTAAGGTAAATATAATGATGGATTCGTTGGTATCTTACCAGTTTTAGTTTATACAACTTCATTGTTTACATTTCAACTAATGCAAGGATATAATTTTTAAAATAGATTACCAAACTTCGAATAGAGCATTGCTCAGTTTATTCTAACTGCTCTTCGTGCTTGGAATCTCGTGATCCTTTTTGTGGCTGGTGTTCACTGGAAAAACGTTGTACTGTCAGATCAACTTGCCAAAAAGATACTTCTGCCGCACGTTGGCTTTCACTAGGAAGTGGTCAACAATGTATTGATTTCGAATCTGTTGTCCCTGACAAAATACCTATCACTGAGCTTACACAGGTGCAGTTAGTCATACGTACTTTGCCAGAGCCGTTCAATGCTAAATATCGCTGCGTTTTTGGAAACTCAACCCCTATTGATGCTGATGTACTTGAAAATGGATTAGCTTGTATTACCCCGCCGATAGAGGAAAGACCTCAGATCAGTTCGAATATGGATCACGTTTTGGTGCCGCTTTCTGTTCGAAGTTCAGAGACCAATAAAGATTTTGTGTCGCGTTCCTTTGCATTTTTTGACTGTTCTAGGCATAATACTTGTCAGAATTGTGTGCGCAGTATTTGGGGGTGCAACTGGTGCATTTTTGACAATAAATGTGTACACAAAATGGAAGAATGCAGGAATATGGAGAATGTTATTAGTAATGAAGAAGTCTGTCCACATTTGAAACCTTCTCGGCAGCCGATACTACTGCCTGTTCAAGTGCCAAAAGAAATAAGACTTGAAATTGAAAATCTTCCCAAGCCAAAAAGTGCCCATTCCGGATTTTTGTGTACCGTTCAAATCGAAACATCTCAAATGCTTTTGCCAGCACGCATTGAATCAAATAAAATTGTAGTATGTGAAAAGACGCCGGTAAGTTTTGAAAATAAGCTCAGCTCTAATTACTTTTATTAATAACTTTTTTGGAATGTAGTATTTCTATGAAAGGAATACCCATGAATATGAGGCAAAAGTGGATATTATATGGAATCGGCAACATTATGTTGATACGGCAACCATTATCTTGTATAAATGTGATGTGCTAGGTTCCCATCGTGAACATGCTGATTGCAGCTTGTGTGTTACAAGGGATCCTAAATATCAGTGTTCGTGGTGTGGTAATTCATGTGTCTACAATGAGACATGTTCTTCCGAGGTGCACGCTGTAGGGTCGTATGATATGCCATATTCGATGATTCGCGCTAACGAATGCCCACGTCCTCGCATCGATATGATTAAACCTCTGTCAGGACCAATCGAAGGTGGAACTTTAATTACTATTGAAGGCAGTAATTTAGGTATACGAGAGGAAGACGTGCGTGGAAAAATATCTATTGGTAAAGTTCCATGTGAATTGGTTAACTATGAAATATCAGTGAAAATTGAGTGTCGAACTGGTGCTGTTGCACATGAGCTATCCGCTCCTATAAAAGTTGCCAATGACGCTGGTTACACAGAATCGAGTGTACAATTTCATTTCAAGAATATACAGCTTAATGGATTACAACCAACAATCGGTCCGAAATCTGGTGGCACGCAAATTTCACTTATGGGAAAGTATCTTAATATTGGCTCCCATATACGAGCATTTCTAGATGAGTACGAATGCAATATAAATGTAACTCAAGCATCTTCGTCGCGCTTGACTTGTATTACATCGGAAGCTACACAACCAGAACCAATTCGAATTTTACGATTAGTTATAGATGGCGCCAACCGGACATATACCTGTAGCAATCCCATGTTTCCGCAAATTCATTCGCATAAAAATTCATATAGTCAACATCAAGTATCGCCTGAACAAGGCACAAACTATGCTTATCATTATCACAT
The DNA here is from genome assembly GCF_013731165.1 of Rhagoletis pomonella. Classification (NCBI taxonomy): domain Eukaryota; kingdom Metazoa; phylum Arthropoda; class Insecta; order Diptera; family Tephritidae; genus Rhagoletis; species Rhagoletis pomonella. The sequence continues at coordinate 30,722,479 of NW_023458563.1, forward strand.
TCCCTCGCCGCGGATATGCTCAATATTCAATTATACACAAGATCCACGAATAATGCAGATAAAACCCTTGCGGAGTTTTGCAAGCGGAGGTAGGGTATTAACAGTTCATGGCTTACATTTGAATTCGATTCAGAAACCCGAGTTAGAGGTAACTATTGACAATGGGCGTATTAATAAGAGTGCCTGTACTGTTATAAATCCAAACCAAATGGAGTGCCCGTCGCCGTCGGTCAATGCAAAGTTTTTGGAATACAAGGCCTCCTTGGAACAAATTAAAATAGCAGCTACAAATCCGTACACGTCTTCGTTTTCGAAATTCAGATTTGATGGTGTAAGAAAGCGTAGTACTCAAGTCGAAGATAATTCGTATTCATACACTACGATCACCAACTCAGCAAATGGTTATTCCGGGGTAGCGGGTGCTGACGTTGCCGCTTTTGTTAAGATACGTGAAACTCAATTAAATCTGCAAGTTGGTTTCATTATGGACAATGTGCAGTGGGTACGCGACTTAAGTAAATATTTTCAAAATATTCGTAGTACGATTGTTTACGTGCCCGATCCGAAGTATACTCCATTTCCAGGTGGGGTCAAGCTTTATAAAGGCGACACATTAGTCATAGAAGGCGAACAGTTAAACCTCGCCGCAGACGAATATGATGTTAATGTAACAATTGGTACATCGCAGTGTAATATAACCAGTTTGGCTTTAAATCAATTAGTATGCATTCCCCCTGAAAAGCAACCCGCACCCACTGATGAAAACGATGTAGAACAGGTCAACTCCTTGCCCTTAGTTGTTGTAAAAGTTGGCCGAAATTTGCGATTTGTTATTGGACACTTAAAATATGATCTACTTAAGCCATACTCGTTCTCAAATGCGCTAGTTGGTATCGTTGTTACAGTTCTCATCGCGTTAGTGGCCTTGTTCGTGGTTCTAATTATCTACAGGCGGAAATCAACACAAGCTGAGCGTGAATATAAACGCATACAAATACAAATGATTACTTTAGAAAGCAATGTTCGTTCAGAATGTAAGCAAGCTTTTGCCGAATTACAAACCGATATGACGGATTTGACTGCTGATTTGGAGAGCAGCGGCATACCTACCCTCGACCACGTCAATTACATAATGAAAGTTTTCTTTCCAGGAGTTTCCGATCATCCAATTTTGGTAGCACCAAAGGTTAGTTTATTTTACATACTTAGTACAAATTGAGGTAGGTTGTTATCCAATTAGCCAATTGCTCTCTTCGCCGTTATATTTCTATAAATTTAGAGAATTCTACAAATGTATCTTTGTTTTTTTTTTTTAGCTGCGATTGAATACCCCGCACACTCCTTACGACACTGCCATGCTTCAATTTGAACAACTGATTAGCAACAAATATTTTGTATTAACTTTTATCGAAACCTTAGAATCTCAGAAAACGTTTAATATTCGCGACAAGTAAGTAGCGAGTTTGTATGTTTTTTTGATGTATTGTGCGTAGAAAAAAGTCACTGCGAATTTCCTGTATGTCCTTCAAAGCAATCTAAAGTAAAAAGATCAAGGATCAGTTTATAATATGTATATTCCCCGCCTTGTTTGATGATTTTGTTATCTTTCGGAGAGTTTTTTAACTCGCCGTTTGCAGAAGGACCTGTATCTAATTAAGGTTAAAATAATCCCTACCTTTCACACTATTTACATAATAAAAAAATCCCTTTTTCTTATAATTTGCAACTCGAAATCGTTGACAACACTTTGCATCAGACGCGTGAGCGACTTATTCTCTTCATATATTAAAGAATTAACATTTTAGTATAGTTTAACTCACTTTTTATAACTTAAATTAAAATTAAAGCAAATAGTTGAATTAATTTGTATTAATCTTCTTATTTTGAATTAAAAGTAAAATGACT
>NW_023458563.1:30724483-30727388 GCF_013731165.1 Rhagoletis pomonella
AATAACCTCATTATTTTAAATTCATCTTTTTATTTATGTGCATATGTACGAAATAATTTATTAATACAATATTTGATAATAAGGGAAAATGGCGCTATACAGGCGCTTAACGAAAAAGTGTGTCACCCGTGCGATTTCTTCATGAACCATGACACACCAAACATTGTGCCCTCCCTTCCATATTAAACACTTTTACCGTGTCTTGCAGGGACTTGATGGCTTGAAAGTCTCTCATCGATTGAGCACGATCGCAGTAAAACCATAATCGTTGGTTTCACTGATTCATAGAGTATGCGCATATATGTGTGAGAGCAGCGCAGTTTTTCTCGTGTACGTGTGAAAGCAGAAGAGAAAAATGAAATGGCCACCCTTGTTCTAAAGGATCCACTTTTCACTAGCAATTATTATTCTTTTCAAAAATTATTGTTTTCAGTAGCATTTCGCTATATCTACACGCATCTTCAAATGAACTTTATGAATGCGCGGAATACGAAGAAACTGCACATCCTAAACTTTTTGTAAAATTTCAACCAAATAACTTTATTTTTGAGAATGAATCTTAAACGGCCAAAAATTTAATGAAATATCACACACTTATGTGTGAATGATTCTTACGCTTCCAAACTTTACTAATGCCATCGTTACATTCATACGCAATGACTTTTTACTCTACCCATTTAAACGTATAATATGTAATGCGCAAGACCCTTGTATTAACCATTTCAACTATTACTTATGCTTCGCAGAGTTAATGTGGCTTCCCTTTTGATGATAGTTTTAATGAACAAAATGGAATACGCAACAGAGATTTTAAAATGCTTACTGTTACGTTTAGTAGATAAGTCAGTTGTGGGGAAGCATCCACATTTAATGTTACGGCGCACAGAAAGTGTTGTAGAAAAAATGCTTACAAATTACATGGCCATTTGCATGTATGATTACCTAAAGGAATATGCTGGTTCGAGTCTATTTTTACTTTTTAAAGCAATTAAGCATCAAATTGGAAAAGGTCTTGTAGATGCTGTAACGCACGAGGCTCGATACTCACTTTCAGAGGAGCGTCTCTTGCACGAGCAAATTCCACATTCAGTTGTAGTCTTACATATTGTTCAGGATGATCTTGACGAAAAGGTGCAATGCAAAGTACTTGATTGGGATACTATTTCGCAAGTGAAATCAAAAATATTAGATGCCCTTTTTAAAAATACACCATTTTCTTGTCGACCGTCAGTGCACGAAGTAGATTTGGAATGGCGTCATGGTCGTGGCGGCCATCTTACCTTGCAAGATGAAGATCTAACTACAAAAACGATAAATGGATGGAAACGTCTCAATACACTAGCCCATTACGGTGTTAAAGAATCAGCTGTAATGTCGTTAATAGCACGCCAAGGTGATGGCTATAACATGCATTACAGCAAGCAACAACCGCCGTATCATAATTGTAAGCCAATCATTAAAACTCCTGAGAAGATTAAGATATTATTATATTTATGTATTATGTAGATATATTACTATTATGTTTTTTTTTTTTTAGTTTACTACATAAACAATTCACAATCTCATATTATTATTAATAACGACATCGAAAGCGGGCTGCAACAGCCGAGAGTTTATCATCTGGTTAAAGCAGTAGTACCCGATCATTATATGAATATAAAAAATGCTGTAATTTCTGGGAGTAACGTTACTACTTCTGCTTGTAGTGCTACTAGTGAGCGTGTAAACAAGACTATACCTGAAGTTTATTTAACAAGATTGTTGGCAGCGAAAGGGACAATACAAAAATTTGTTGATGATTTTTTTGCTACAATACTAACAGTGAACGAAGAATTACCACCGGCTGTTAAATGGTTATTCGATCTACTGGACGAGGCAGCACGCAGGAACGAGGTTGCTGATATGGAAATTCTTCATGCTTGGAAATCCAACAGTTTGCCTTTGCGATTTTGGGTGAATTTTATAAAAAATCCGGACTTCATTTTTGATATAAATAAGACGGTCACATTGGATTCATGTTTAAGTGTCATAGCGCAAACTTTTATGGATGCATGTTCCACATCCGAACACCGCTTGGGTAAAGATTCTCCATCGAACAAGCTGTTGTTTGCAAAGGTTTGTTTCAGAAGTAAGATAAACTATTTGTTGATGATCATCACTTTATTTAAAGGACATTCCCCAATACCGTAAAATGGTTAAACAGTTTTACCGCGAAGTCGCGCGTTTGCCACAGATAAGTGACCAGGAAATGAATACGGCCATGCAGCAATTGTCAGTTCAGCAGAGTGACGAATTTGACACCATAGCGGCATTGAAAGAGCTCTACATATACGTTACTAAGTACAGAGATGAGGTAAGTTAAAAAGTAACCGTTTCAATATCGCTTCACTAGCTTTTCTGCCGTTATGTGATAAGTATACGTGATTTTGATTTTTGATCAAAGTTGCTTGTTACTGAATTTTTGGCCTTTTCAAAAATACTATTAAATGGTACCCGCCAGTTATATTCCAATTTTGGTCTTATTCCTCAACTCCTGTTTCTGCGCCAGTATTCCATTGCGCAAACGACCTCATAGGCTGAACTATATAAGTGCTATTTGTTCGATTTCAAACATGTTAATACTACCGATGGCAATTACTGCACTGAATTTGGTAGAGATTCTAAAGCGGGTAGTGAGAAACACATATCCCATACTAAGTGGTTGGTGCCACGACCGTTTTCCAAATTTTTGTAGTAGAATTTTTTAATGAAGCTATTGTAAAAATCAGTCTTTAGTGAGTTCGCTTCAGTTCGCATTCAATTATCGAGGAACTGGGCGTGGTGATTTTTCCTCAGGCGCAGGGAAATACAAATACGCACGGAATGACTCGGGTTTCACCCGACCAAGGGCTGTTGTTTCGGCGAT
>NW_023458563.1:30727488-30731809 GCF_013731165.1 Rhagoletis pomonella
ATCGCCGAAACAACAGCCCTTGGTCGGGTGAAACCCGAGTCATTCCGGTACGTAGAACCGGCTGTCGTGGGAATGTCGCAAATTTGCGGTCATTCATACCTAAGGGGTACGCTGAATCGCCTATTAAATGCCTATCCTACTAAATAAGCGGTGAGACTGTATTCATAGTTTTACTATAAAATATGCTTGTTTTTAACACTCGAGTATCGTGCATTCGACCGGTTGCCCATCAAATATTTCAATCAATTTTTCCAGCATGTCCCATAAACCTTGTAATATGACAGAGTGTAACTGTTTAAAATCACAAGCGTTTCCAGCAGGATTTAACGTCAAAAATTTCTGTAGTCTTTACTTGCTCGGCATTTGTTGGCTACTTACTGTAAGATGTCCTCATCTGAGAGAAAAGGAAAAGTAAATTCAAAAATTTGATTATACGAACGGTTAGGAATAATTAATCGATCGGTAATAGACACGAATTATTCTTGCTTGCTCCGAAGCCAAACGATTTTTTCCCCAAAGCCAGATTTGCAGTGCGACTTTGGAAATAAGGGAGCAAATAGTTTTAAAATCACTCACTCCCCTAAACTTTTACAAATTTATGTATACTTCAAACGTTGTGCGATTCACTCAAAATATTCCTTGAACTTGTCCAGAGTGTATATTGGGCATCGTATTTTCATAATAATTGGCGGCCGCTGTAATGTAGTGGTTAGCAGTGCGCGCTACCACTCCACAGGGCCTGGGTTCAAACACACGTCAAAGCAACATCGCAACAGAAATATAGAAAAACAATTTTTTTCTTAACAGCGGTCGCCCCTCGGCAAACCTCCGAGTGTATGTATTTGTGCCATAAAAATCCGCTTCTCATAAAAATACAATCGCCGTTCGGGGTCGGCGTAAAACTGTAGGTCCCACCCCTTTGTGTGACAACATCAAGGCGGACGCCACAAATCGGAGGAGAAGCTCGGCCAAACACTAATGTATATTTAAGCGCCTATTTATTATTATTATTTTCATAATAGATTTGCGAGCGAAAACATTTCGCTTTTAGTTTTTATATCGAGCCCTAACCTCAAAAAACGTGTAAGCAACATTTTTTCAAAATTTTCTTTTTGATGCAGAGCATCCAGATGCATTCCTGCATCAAAAATGAAAATTTGAAAAAACGTCGCTCACATCTTTTTGGCGGTTAGAGCTCGACATGGTCAATATCGTTTATTTAAGCTTTCATTTGAAGTACAAAAACGGCCACATTTTAGTATTTACGTCCACGGTTCGTATATAATACTCCAATGTAATTTAAATTCTTTTGTAAATTTATTTAGTCAAAAATACGAATTCGTAGTATTCGCTGCCAACAAAATAAACAAACAAACTTTAGATTTGAGAGCTAGATTTCACAATATTTTTGTGATACATTTTTAATTTAGTAATACTAATTATGATATCGTAAATTCTAATCTGTTCATTAATTCATAAGAATCAGAAACTTTTGATCAGTGATCGAGTTGCTCTGGTGAATGCGCCCATTATTGTACGTAAAATGAATAAAAGTGGCACCGTCCAATCCACGTAACGGGAACGACCCAGATTTGTCTGGCCAAGGACTATCAGTCCTCAAATTCGCGCTGTTACAACAACAATCAAACTTTTTGCAAATATTCATGTAAATGCTTTGGTTAATGATGTATTTTGGAACGAATTTCCAATTTGGTTAAATATATTCACTTGAGCTGAAATATTCCCTCTTTGTCGATTGTATGCCTTCAGTTTCATTTGGGTCTTACAGTTCTGTACCACCTCCAACGACATTTACCTTTACGGTAATGCAATCGATTCAAAAAAAGTTTAATATTTTTAGCATTTTAGTTAGAGCGGCCTCTTAATATAACTAATACACCAACTAAATTCTGCTACTTGAGCTAATCGAATTTCCGAAGCTAAATTTAAATAAGCTGCAGTGTAATATATCACAATACATATTCGTACATAATGAAAATCTTATATTAAAATTTTAAATGGAGAGTAACTTGTGTCTGGGATGCGCTTATGATTTAGTGTAAAGAACTTAATTTACAATAAAATAAATGCATTTTAAGCTACATGTTTTTTACAATATTATACGTTTTCCAATAAATCATTTTATTATACATTGGTTGAAAAATTAGCATGTATATATGTTTATATGAAGTGTCAGTCTGTTAAGAATACGTTTCTGCTTCAGCCTAGTAATGTAAGCAGCTCTGACAAATTACTGATATATTCGGCTGAAGTCATCATGCACCGCAAATTATAAACAATTAATACTTTAGTCACCAGTATGTAAAAATCAATGAGTTGCCGATTTGTAGTATATTTGGTAGTAAAGATGGTGTTTGGTGGTAGAAATATTGTACATAAATTAATTTATGGAGACGTTTGGCAGTTGTTTACCTTATAATTGCTAAGAAAAATGGTATTCATATTACGCATAAATTTTTCAACAAAAGTTAATCAATTATCTCCTTGCCAAGTAGTAAACATCTTTTAATTAAATAAAAACTTTCTGGTAGTTAAGTATGCAATATACTGTACTTACCACTTGTAAACAAATTGGAGCCTCCACTAAAATTTTCTAAAGATATATCGTCCCTTATTTTGTAATGCGACATATTTAAGAAATTATTTTCAATCAATTGAGTTTTTCTTTCGGCTGATGAATCTTCATGCAGGTGTCAGCAAGCAGAGGTTTCTTCACCACCCAATGTAAATGCCACATTTTCCAACTTATGCGATAAATGCATTTTTTTACAATTAACATCGGTATCCAGAGCATGCATTATCTATGAAATAAATATTAAGTACAAAATTCGAGCTTAGAAGGTTGCAAATATGATTAAATTGCATTGACAAAGGCAAGTATTTGTGTTCAATTTGAGCCTAGCAGTCGCTGGAACTCCTTACACATCTGATATGTACTATTTTTATTCTCTAGCGCACTTTACACCCTCCAGCACTTTAAAGTTTGTTAGAATAACGATTGTTTATATGTGCGTCTAGGCGAATGTGCTCACGGTTGAGTAAACATTCTAATATCAAACCGAAATTTAGTTGTTGTTGTTGTAACGGCTACAACAACCCCGCCCAGGACGGTTGGTATCTCAGTCGTTGTCGTCAACTTCCACTAACGGCAACCCTAGGAAGCGTGCAGCTTCTGTGGGGTTTGTCCACAGGCACAAGGCCGTTAGGGTTGTCGGGTTTTCCGGGCATGCGAAGAGATGTTTCGAGTCATGTGGGGTCTCTCCGCATGCCGGACACTCATTCGGCACATCCTCATTCAACCTACTCAAGTAGGAGTTCAACCTGCTGCAGTAGCCGGAGCGAAGTTGTGCGAGTGTTGTGCGTGTCTCCCGAGGCAGATGAAGCTCCGTCTCGTCTATGTCCGGGGGTGGTATGCCTAGAACGGCATTCACAGGTCTAGAGTCTACATAACTCGAGACTGAGTCCCTGTGAATGCCGTTCAGGGCCTGTCTGTAAGCTGTCGGGTCCAGAGGTTGCTTAATGAACCTCTGGACTTCGTCCGTCAGTTCATATAGATGCCTCCTGACGTGCCTAGGCGAGGGCTCCATGACCTCACGGTTGACCAAAGCTTGCTCACACCAGAGGTGAAATTACAAGTCTTCAGATGCTCCTCCCACTTCTTCCGCTTATGTACGTTTACAAGTTGCCGAATCTCCGCGTTGAGATCCCTGATACGGGATCTCCGGGATCGGCCTGACGAAGGCTATCACGCTCATCGGCTAGAACAGCCGCTTCGGAAGGGAAGTTTGGACGTGGGTCCGATATACATCCTGCCGGTATGAAGCGAGCTGCAGCAGCAGTGATAGCCCTGCGGAACTTACGTTCACCGAGGTGGACGTCGGTTGGTGTGGGGAGCGCTGCGAAGGTGTTTTCAGTAAACTCCGCGTAACCTTTCCAATCAGCTTTGGAAAAGTTGATATAGGTCCGGTGTTTGGCGGAGGCAAAGTCGGTTGGTTTATCAATCGAGATGACTATGGGTAGATGGTCTGATGCTAGAGTCAGCATAGGTCGCCACGTTATGCTGTTTATCAGACCAGCGCTGACTATTGTGATGTCTGGCGAGCTACTGCAGTTACCCATAATCCTGGTGGGTGCGTCGTCGTTCATTGTGCAGAATGTCGAATCGTCTATCTGCTCAGCCAAGTCTGTTCCCCTACGATCGTTTGACAGGCTTGAGTGCCAAAGATCGTGGTGCGCATTAAAGTCACCTACTACCATACGGTTTTCACCTCTGAGGAGCGCACCTATATCAGGGTGATAT
>NW_023458563.1:30731909-30735284 GCF_013731165.1 Rhagoletis pomonella
TTCATGAATGCTTTAAGATTGAGCACTTTTCATATAGCTGGGTGACTTGGGTCACGAGATACAGACCAAAACGTGGACCCGGGTAAACTTAGGCTGTATTTGTTTAATATCGGCATAAAATGAAAGCTGTTATGTCAAAAGTATGCGGAAGCAAATAAAAAAAAAATTAAAAAATTCATGAATACCGTTTTAGTGAAAAATAAAATTGAGTAATGCGGACAGTTCTTTAATCTTCTTTAATATAAAAATTAATATAAAAATAAGTAGGGTTTTCCTTCCTGACGCTATAACTCCAGAACGCACGAACCGATTTTCACGGTTTTGCATTCGTTGGAGGTTTATAGCTAGGAAAATTCAGGAAAAATTTCAATAGAAAAGTATATGGTGTGTGAGTATCCCCCACGAAAATAAGTATGTTTCATTTAAAGTAGATGGTGCCATTGTTTAACAGCTATTCATTGTACTTTGCTCAGTTAATTTCATGTGACACTAGCGAATACCCGGCGTGCTTCGCTGCGCCTTAAAAGTAATTTTGTTTTGTTACTCCCTCTCACAACATTTGAAAATATTATTTAATATTGCTGTACATATTTGTATAGTAGGGAGATTTTTTCAAATTATATAAATATACGTTATTTGAATATTGAATCAATACACGTTTGAGGAAAGGGTGCGATAGTAGACTCCAGTTATAAGATTATAAATTAAATTTCCAAGAGAAAGTCGGTTCTTTACATATTTTCTAATTACCTTCGAAAATATATTAACTCAAAAAAAAAATAAACAATGCTTCATAGATCGATTTTTTTAAATCTAACTTCATAAAGTTCTTTAAAAATATTTTGTAAATGAGGCCATAAGAGCTTAGGGGGAGAGTTACAACACAAAAATACATTTAAGGCGCAGCGAAGCACGCCGGGTAATTGCTAGTGCTTACTAACTAAGGAGGCTAACCGTGAAGTTAGCAATGCTAGTTCCTGCTAGCTTCGAGGTTAAATTTATTTTGCACGCATTTTCGGTAGCAAACACCCGTGTATTGGGTAGTCGAATATATTTTCGAGTTGGATGTCAGTTGAAAAATCCCCGCCAATACGCTACAATCCAGTTTTAAGCGTATTATAAAAATAGCATACATATTTCCACTCCTTTTTGAACGGAAAGATTATGCAGAAGTTTTTCTTGAACAGAAGCGAAGGACAGATGTAGTCAGATTTTTCGCGAATGCTTGGTATAGTTATTGAAAAAGTACAGGATACGTCCATGAACGTATGTATGTATGTTCTTTCCACAGACTCGGTTTCCTCAAACTCTGTGTGTTTAATAAACGCTTTCTCTAATTCAACGCTTCCGTGGAAAATGATCTGATCGCCTACGTGAACGAAATGCAGGCTGGCCGCCCTGCACATCCAATGCATAAGATCAGTGTGTAGACCCCAGTTCTTATTTAGCATTTTCTTGCAAGAATACAGGGCGGCATAAAATTTATTTTCAAAAATAAAATGAGTAGAAAATGTACTAAAACACCAATTTTTCGCACTGCAGCGACATCTGTATGCGGTCAAATCTAAAAATAAATACATTCTTCCGTGACCCCAAAAACTTTTAGTTACACCTGTCCAATGATTTAAAAACAAAACATTTTTTTTTTCTACAAATGCCGGTTTCTGGACAAACCGAACAGCAAACTCAGGGTGACCCGAAAATTCTGACTTCAGATTAGGATTCAGCGGACACAAAAGCTTTAGGAACCGTTGAGAGATCCCGGGCAATTTTTTGCTTGTTGTAGAGTGTTATTATATAAGGTATCGTCTCCGCAGACCTTAAGTGAGTTGGTGTTAAGTTGACTTCAAAATAGTCCCTTGATAATCACTTGATTTAGATTTGTGCTCAGAAACCATTGAAATTCTAGAGCATTAGCCTACTTTGTTTCCGAAAATTCCTCATGTTACTTGCTACTAGATATGAGCAAGTAATTTTAAGCAAACAACAAAATCGACTTCAATTCTCATATAAAAATTTAAGATTATCATTAATCTCTTCATAATCCAATGATTGGATTTAAACCAAATTAGAATGGGACAGCCTGTGACTTCAATTTCATATAAAATTTTAGGAGTACCGTTAATTTTGTTCATGTTTCAATGATCGTATCTAAAGAAAATTATTATGGGACCACCCTTGAGATACTACCCCTTTCGATAAAAAAAAATAATGATCGAATGTGGCCCAAAGTTATGCGATAACATATAAAAAAATCCGACGATTTAATAACCTCCTTCTTTTTATGATATCCGCTAGTTACAACTGTTCAATATTTTCTTCTTCATTTGTAAAAGAACAAATATTTTCCAAGGCGAATTCATATAAGGTGATAGCGGCAGCATAAAAACAAAAAATTACACCAACAAATTATACGCACAATGGCAATTAGAACACAACAATTTCACAACAAACGCAACATTTTGACAATTCGTCAACTCGCCTTGAAATCAGTTGCTCTGGTAACACCAACATATGAATTTTCCTTGCACATTTTCCCTTTTCACTTCGAATTTATTTTTTTAACTCACCTTCATTTTGTTTTTTTTTATAAATTTCAAGTCAAATCCTTGCTTTAATCCAAATAGTAGTAATTAATTTGTTTAATAAAAATAATCCAGCCTTCCCGCTAATCTTTAACAAACTCACACACGCACACTTTATTCCAAGAGAATGTACAGAAAGATTAAAATCGAAATGAGGTAAACAATAACGTCTAATATCTTCATGGCCGTTTGCTGGCCTGTAAACTACACAGTATCCTTCGCTTTTGCAAAACAAAAAAAAAATTAATTTTATGTGAAAAAAAAATTAATTATAATTCACAACTAATCACACACGACAGATTGGGCTAGGCGCAAAAACTAGACGTACGAGCGCTTCGAGCGTCAAGCGAATCAGTCAAGCGCGTTGGAAATTGCAAAGTCGACTGAAAGAAATTTCTATGCGCAAATCAAACAAAAGCTCCTATCGCGTTGAATGCGGTGCTGCTGTCAGGGCTGCATTTTGTTGTCGTTGTTGTCGCCGCCACTGCTGCACTTGGCGCTGCCTCTTCATCGGCAGCACGGTGAGTTTAGTGGTTTTCTTGCTACAAATAAGCGACATGCAAAAACCCAAACTAAACCGGTGCTGTACATACATACATACATACATACACACATTGGCAAATCAACGATTTTCAATAAATTTTCTACATTGTTTGTTGTTGTTTTTCAGCTTTTCTATTATTATTATTTTTTTCAGTTTCTTGCTTTCCAACCAATTTTGGCATTGCCGATGAAAGTGCTGCGCGCATGCCGAAGTACGCTTCTCAGTTTCTATATGTTCATACATATG
>NW_023458563.1:30735384-30738339 GCF_013731165.1 Rhagoletis pomonella
CATATGTATGAACATATAGAAACTGAGAAGCGTACTTCGGCATGCGCACAGCACTTTCATCGGCAATGCCAAAATTGGTTGGAAAGCAAGAAACTGAAAAAAAAAATAATAATAATAGAAAAGCTGAAAAACAACAACAAACAATGTAGAAAATTTATTGAAAATCGTTGATTTGCCAATGTGTGTATGTATGTATGTATGTATGTACAGCACCGGTTTAGTTTGGGTTTTTGCATGCCGCTTATTTGTAGCAAGAAAACCACTAAACTCACCGTGCTGCCGATGAAGAGGCAGCGCCAAGTGCAGCAGTGGCGGCGACAACAACGACAACAAAATGCAGCCTCGACAGCAGCACCGCATTCAACGCGATAGGAGCTTTTGTTTGATTTGCGCATAGAAATTTCTTTCAGTCGACTTTGCAATTTCCAACGCGCTTGACTGATTCGCTTGACGCTCGAAGCGCTCGTACGTCTAGTTTTTGCGCCTAGCCCAATCTGTCGTGTGTGATTAGTTGTGAATTATAATTTATTTTTTTTTTTTCACATAAAATTTATTTATTTCTTGTTTTGCAAAAGCGAAGGATACTGTGTAGTTTACAGGCCAGCAAGCGGTCATGAAGATATTAGACGTTATTGTTTACCTCATTTCGATTTTAATCTTTCTGTACATTCTCTTGGAATAAAGTGTGCGTGTGTGAGTTTGTTAAAGATTAGCGGGAAGGCTGGATTATTTTTATTAAACAAATTAATTACTACTATTTGGATTAAAGCAACGATTTGAATTGAAATTTATAAAAAAAACAAAATGAAGGTGAGTTAAAAAAATAAATTCAAAGTGAAAAGGGAAAATGTGCAAGGAAAATTCATATGGTGGTGTTAACAGAGCAACTGATTTCAAGGCGAGTTGACAAATTGTCAAAATGTTGCATTTGTTGTGAAATTGTTGTGTTCTAATTGTCATTGTGCGTATAATTTGTTGGTGTAATTTTTTGTTTTTATGCTGCCGCTATCACCTTATATGAATTCGCCTTGGAAAATATTTGTTCTTTTACAAATGAAGAAGAAAATATTGAACAGTTGTAACTAGCGGATATCATAAAAAGAAGGAAGTTATTAAATCGTCGGATTTTTTTATAAGTTATCGCATAACTTTGGGCCACGTTCGATCATTATTTTTTTTATCGAAAGGGGTAGTATCTCAAGGGTGGTCGCATAATAATTTTCTTTAGATCCGATCATTGGAACATGAACAAAATTAACGGTACTCCTAAATTTTTATATGAAAATTGAAGTCGTTCGTGTTTTTTTGTTAAGAAATTACTTGTTTTTAACCGACTCTACAAAAAGGAGGATGGTTTTAAATTCGTTGGAGTATTTTTTTTTTTTTTTTTGTATGTTACATCATAACTTTGGGCCACGTTAACCGATTACTATAATTATTTTTTTAACGGAAAGGTGTTACCTCACAGGCTGTCCCATTCTAATTTGGTTTAAATCCAATCATTGGATTATGAAGAGATTAATGATAATCTTAAATTTTTATATGAGAATTGAAGTCGATTTTGTTGTTTGCTTAAAATTACTTGTTCATTTCTATATAGCAAGTAACATGAGGAATTTTCGGAAACAAAGTAGGCTAATGCTCTAGAATTTCAATGGTTTCTGAGCACAAATCTAAATCAAGTGATTATCAAGGGACTATTTTGAAGTCAACTTAACACCAACTCACTTAAGGTCTGCGGAGACGATACACTCTACAACAAGCAAAAAATTCCCCGGGATCTCTCAACGGTTCCTAAAGCTTTTGTGTCCGCTGAATCCTAATCTGAAGTCAGAATTTTCGGGTCACCCTGAGTTTGCTGTTCGGTTTGTCCAGAAACCGGCATTTGTAGGTAAAAAAAATTTATTGTTTTTAAAATCGTTGGACAGGTGTAACTAAAAGTTTTTGGGGTCACGGAATAATGTATTTATTTTTAGATTTGACCGCATACAGATGTCGCTGTAGTGCGAAAAATTGGTGTTTTAGTAGATTTTCTACTCACTTTATTTTTGAAAATAAATTTTATGCTGCCCTGTATTCTTTCAAGAAAATGCTAAGTAAGAACTGGGGTCTACACACTGATCTTATGCATTGGATGTGCAAGGCGGCCAGCCTGCATTTCGTTCACGTAGGCGATCAGATCATGTTCCACGGAAGCGTTGAATTAGAGAAAGCGTTTATACAAATACACAGAGTTTGAGGAAACCGAGTCTGTGGAAAGAACTTACATACATACATACGTTCATGGACGTATCCTGTACTTTTTCAATAACTATACCAAGCATTCGCGAAAAATCTGACTATATCTGTCCTTCGCTTCTGTTCAAGAAAAACTTCTGCATAATCTTTCCGTTCAAAAAGGAGTGGAAATATGTATGATATTTTTACAATACGCTTAAAACTGGATTGTAGCGTATTGGCGGGGAATTTTCAAATGACATTCAACTCGAAAATATATTCGACTACCCAATACACGGGTGTTTGCTACCGAAAATGCGTGCAAACTAAATTTAACCTCGAAGCTAGCAGGAACTAGCATTGCTAACTTCACGGTTAGCCTCCTTAGTTAGTAAGTATCACCTCCAGTATTAAAGCAAAGATTCATTGCAGCATTCATGGCAATGAAATGGCCGAAGAGCTAGCCATTAACGGGGCCGCTCTGGGTCCCACTAGCCATTAGGATTTCTTATCTTACCAGTTAATGGCTACCAGTTAATGGAAAGACATACATACATACGTATACATATATATGTAATGTTGAAATTCTCCCAGTTCAACCAACCAACCAATTTGAGGTTTCTTTACGTTTCTCCTCTTAACCTTAAAACCGCGATTCATTGCTCTGATGAAACGCACAAAATCACACATACATACTAGGGCTCGTAAAATTATCCGACTATTCGACTAATCGGTTAA
>NW_023458563.1:30738439-30742059 GCF_013731165.1 Rhagoletis pomonella
CCATATTAAACAAATACATCCTAAGGTTACCCGGGTCCACGTTTTGGGGCCACGCCCCCTTTATATATCAAAATATTTTTTACCCTGTGACCATCCCTGGAAGATATCCAGTGCGTGTGTAAAATTTGGTTACGATCGGCTTATTCGTTTAGGAGCCAAGTGTGTCTATAGGTACATACATAATTTGAATTTTATATATATAGATTACCTCCAGTATTAAAGCAAAGATTCATTGCAGCATTCATGGCAATGAAATGGCCGAAGAGCTAGCCATTAACGGGGCCGCTCTGGGTCCCACTAGCCATTCGGATTTCCTATCTTACGATGGCTACCAGTTGATGGAAAGACATACATACATACATATACATATATATGTAATGTTGAAATTCTCCCAGTTCAACCAACCAACCAATTAGAGGTTTCTTTACGTTTCTCCTCTTAACCTTAAAACCGCGATTCATTGCTCTGATGAAACGCACAAAATCACACATACATACATAGCTATTGGCTAAATCCTGTTACGCCAGAAACCCAAAAGGCATGTGGGGTGTATCCGTTTTGCCAGCTCATTTAGAGTATATCTACATGTAGAATTATCTAGGGAGTATTTTGGTAGAATACTGGAACTTTAAATTAAATTAACAACCAAACGAAAGATTCTTAATAAACCATTATTTTGAACATTTGTTTAAAAATTAAATTTAATTAATTTATATGAATTATTACAATATGGGTATCAACCGAAATGGTTTTCACAAACGCCATATTTCCAAACTACATATAGGATGGTTGCCACCTATTTAAAAAAAAAACAAATATTTATTTGGATTACGGGAATTGGGATATGTATCAAAATTTAAGAGTTAGACGAAAGAGGTTTAATACGGTTGTAGTTGAAAACATTTTTAAGAGGGTTGCCACGTGTTTGAAAACTCCAATTTAATTAAATTATACACAAGTTAAAGTGTGTATGAGTGTTTGGACGCCTTTAGTTCGAACATGTAGAATTGTTTGAAGTGTTTGAAGAGGGTTGCCACCTGTTTTAAAACCAAATTCAAACAAAATTATTTAATAAGTTAAATGAATTATTTCGATATGGGTATCAATCGAAATGCCCTTAAAAAGGCTGTATTTCTTACCTAAACTTAGCAGGGTTGCCAACCGTTTTGAAAATCATATTCAACTTCAATTATGGGAATAAGGCAATTAAAATATGTACATATCTACATATCGTCACCTGAAATGCAAAAAGGCGTGATAAACATCGTCACTGAAATCGACAAAGTTGTGACCAATAATCTTTTTCAATAATCAGATGAATAAATTTTTGATTTTTTTTTTTGAATTTTGAATTTTTTATAAGTTACGACATTTTGAATTTCAGATAACGATATTTACGTATCACACTATGGGTGTTATATGGAAGAGGCTTAATAGGGTTTTTAAAAGGCATCATTTCTAAACTACATGTATGAGGGTTGTCACCTGTGTAAAAAGTCAAATTAGGATTGAAGAATTTTTTGGTTGAAAGTATTTTCATGGGGTTTACAAAATTTACAAAACTTCCTACATATGTTTTGGCTGAGTTTGAGCATGCTGAGTTTTATTGAAAATTGAATCACGCAGAAATGTCATACACTAGGGAAAGCGGGAGAGAGCAATCTACATACATAATTATCATACATACTATGAGTGTGTTTATTATGTATGTGTATGTATACATACTGCAGTATTCGGTAACATCTGTAAACAGCTTAAATAACATTACAACACTAACATCAAAGTAAAATTTACCCTATCTAAACGGGTAAAGGTGTTTCACATCCAATCATCAATAACTTACGGCTCAGCGAATCAAAGATTGCTGTTCAATTATCAAGTTGCCGTCAAAAATAACTTAATTGCATGTATTTCGCAATGAAAATCCTGCGCAATTTAACTCAAAAGCTTCTTCCATGTCAATTTCTTTACCCAGTCGTGCTCACTCAACTGTAAAAACATTGCACATTGCAATATCATTAGCAGCTAATTGTATGCCAAACAAAACTTTCTTTTTACAACTATGCAATGCTACTGAAATAAATACTACATTTAATTTAGAGGCAGGTGAGGACGTTGAAGTCTTTGGCTGTGACAACAGGTTGATGGAATAAATTTGCTACATTAAAATTAAATTACTACATTAAAATTAAATTTCCTTGTGTAAGCATAAAAAACACATCTTTTTTTATTGTAGATCTTTAACCCTTTCCCTGCATTTGTGCAATATATTGTACATTTAATTTTTTCGGTTTTTGCCTTTTTTTATTTTGCCTTTCTTGCGATTTCTAGTGTTTTTTCTCGTCATTTCGCTATTTTATTTGGTCTTTTATTGTTTTTTATGTTCTAAAAATCCGTACCCTGTTTATAATAAAAGTCTAAAACTTAGGAGCAATTACATTATAAGAAAAATAATAACAAGTTGTGGTTCTGATATTTAAGACCCCTTGAAAAGATCGGCCTTCCTCCATCTCGAAGGGCCTGGTACTTATGTATGTATTTGCGACTGCCTTTTCAAATGTTTGAATGTATCAGAAACGGAGTACGATTCATAACCGTGATTATTTGTATATAGTAGCTAACTTTCTAAGGACTTGTCTGCCTTATATCGCCATTTTTTATGCGGTTTTACAGCATTCTAGTGACTTTATAGCTGCTTATACATATGTCGAAGTAGTTGGTTACTGATTAGGAGAAGATTCGATAAGCCAAAGCGCAGCGCCTATAGAAGCAATAGGTATGCATCACTTATTCTCATGACTTAGAGGAGGTGCTGTGTAGTCTTTTGACCAAGAAATATTGGGTTAATTGACTAGAATGTTGGTGTAACCGCATCTGGTGTCATTCCATTTTGAGAGTTAAGATGTGTTTTCAGGCCTTTAGTTGATGGCAGCGCTACTGTCATCGGGTTAGATGTGCGCGCCACCACTCGGTAAGTTTAACAAAATCAAAGTTTCGAGGCAGTCGCTCGTCGGCAGACAATAGCGAACCTAAGAGCACCAAATACCTTTAAACAAAATTTTCAATTTGGCACACATAATACAAGAATCGGTTAATTATCAAAGGGAATAGGTCAGCAATTTTCCGATATGGAATATTTGATGCAGTTCAACAAATCTCCTTTAAGCTCCTTTAAACGAACCGAACTGCATCAGAATTTTCATATCGAAAATATTCTGACTTATTCGCTTTGGTAATTAACCGATTCACACATGGACGATTTATAGCACGTCCCTGCAGAAAATCTGACTAGCCTAGAACTAGCGTAGAACTAGACCTTTTGCCCACAGTACCAGCTCTAGCTCAATACCCAAACAATGCTTTCAACTTTCCAGTTTTACACGGCGATGTGAATGGCGGTGGCGATTGTCGCCCAGTTGATATCCAGAGAGGGTCTGGGTTCGAATTCCACTGCAGACAGCATGCAAACTAATTTTTTTTTTTTTTGTTTTTACCCTGATTATTCAATTCATGGATGCATTTCTAGAACGAACGCGGTCATTTTAATATGCGCGTAATTGAATTGAATGTTTACCAAATCGAATAAACCAGATTTTTTTATCGAACAAACCGGGGTTTTT
>NW_023458563.1:30742159-30746685 GCF_013731165.1 Rhagoletis pomonella
TTAAAATTAAATTTCCTTGTGTAAGCATAAAAAACACATCTTTTTTTATTGTAGATCTTTAACCCTTTCCCTGCATTTGTTCAATATATTGTACATATAATGTTTTCGGTTTTTGCCTGTTTTGTTTTGCCTTTTTTGCGATTTCTAGTGTCTTTTCTCGCCATTTCGCTATTTTATTTGGTCTTTTATTGTTTTTTATGTTCTAAAAATTCATACCCTGTTTATAATAATAGTCTAAAACTTAGGAGCAATTACATTATAAGAAAAATAATAACAAGTTGTGGTTCTGATATTTAAGGCCCCTTGAAAAGCTCGTCCCTCCTCTATCTCGAAGGGCCTGGTAATTATGTATGTATTTGCGACTGCCTTTTCAAATGTTTGAATGTATCAGAAACGGAGTACGATTCATAACCGTGATTATTTGTATGTAGTAGCTAACTTTCTAAGGACTTGTCTGCCTTATATCGCCATTTTTTATGCGATTTTACAGCATTCCAGTGACTTTATAGCTGCTTATACATATGTCCAAGTAGTTGGTTACTGATTAGGAGAAGATTCGATAAGCCAAAGCGCAGCGCCTATTTTATGTAGAGTTATCTTCAAAGCCCAATACCGAATCATCTTCCCAATTATTTCTAGAAGCAATAGGTATGCATCACTTATTCCCATGACTTAGAGGAGGTGCTATGTAGTCTTTTGACCAAGAAATATTGGGTTAATTGACTAGAATGTTGGTGTAACCGCATCTGGTGTCATTCCATTTTGAGAGTTAAGATGTGTTTTCAGGCCTTTAGTTGATCGCAGCGCTACTGTCATCGGGTTAGATGTGCGCGCCACCACTCGGTAAGTTTAGCAAAATCAAAGTTTCGAGGCAGTCGCTCGTCGGCAGGCAATAGCGAACCTAAGAGCACCAAATACCTTTAATTTCATTTTTATTTTCAATCTGGCACACATAATACAAGAATCGGTTAATTATCAAAGGGAATATTTTCATATCGGAAATATTCTGACTTATTCGCTTTGGTAATTAACCGATTCACACATGTACGATGTATAGCACGTCCCTGCAGAAAATCTGACGAGCCTAGAACTAGCGTAGAACTAGACCTTTTGCCGACAGTACCAGCTCTAGCTCAATACCCAAACAATGCTTTCAACTTTCCAGTTTTACACGGCGATGTCATTGGCGGTGGCGATTGTCGCCCAGTGCATTACTTTGCAACCAGTTTTTAACCGGTTCCATTTTGGACAGTTTTTTTCATAAGAAAACGTTTTTGCGATTCGATTATTGGACATTCTTTTCCGTTTTTTTTTTTACATATTTTATTAAAAATAAATAAATAAATAATATTGTAAGCTGCACGCAACAATTTAAATTCATTAAATTTGAAAACCCACAACTGCCTCCACCGCGATTTGAGCTCGCAACCAACGATGGTTGAGTCGTAGGTCTTCTCGCTGAGCCACTTTCGTATTGTACGAGCAGTGAGCATTTGCACATTTACACCCCAAGTTTCAACTGTCCCGCTCTGCATTCCTTTTGCACTAATTCACAGATAGTTCTGAGATATGTACTTCGGAACTAGCGCTTTGTCAGACTGTCTCTAAATTTTACTGCAGGGTGTTTATCGATAAATCGATGGATCCACACAAATCGCGTGCTGTGGTGTTGATGGAAATATAATATTTGAAAGCACATTATATGTCCCGCTGTAGCTGAGTGTGCAAAGATGCTTGCCACAATTTGTTGATATCCAGAGAGGGTCTGGGTTCGAATTCCACTGCAGACAGCATGCAAACTAATTTTTTTTTTTGTTTTTACCCTGATTATTCAATTCATGGATGCATTTCTAGAACGAACGCGGTAATTTTTTTTCTACCCCAAAATAATACAATAAAGTTTTCCGAGGGGCGACCGCTATTTGAAAAAAAGCTCTTTTTGATGTTGCTGGGACCATTAGTTGAACCATGGACCTCCCGAGTGGCAATAGACACATCTAAAGACTCGGCTACGGTGGCAAGAGTACTACTCAAATCCGAAAATAAGTAAAAAAAAAATGCAATAAAGTATTGAAAAAGGCAAAAATAAGATCAAACGTGAATCCTTCACTGAGTTTTATTTGTACGACTTTTGCCTAAAATAAACTATTTTTACTTTTAATAGTTTTATTGTAATTTATACCAACATAAACATTTTCACTGTATGAAAACTATGTAAAATAAAACCGGTTTCAAAATTGGGAACCGGTCTTTTCCACTGTACAATATACCCAACAGAATTGGGAGTGGCGGCTAAAGAATATCGCTTGACCGCCGGCGGTTCACCTTTGGCCAGAAAAAAATTGCAGTTATAGTTGTCCTAGCTTTGACAGGCCACTTTTAGAGCTAACACCTGGCCTATGTATTCAAAGGTACTTCTACTCACTCTTTTTTCGCTGATACGGACTCGAGGATGCACTTCCTAACAAACTTATCCGCAACGAAGTTTCCTGCAATGTCGCTGGTACCCATTTAAGTCTGTAAATTCAATTATGATTTTTATTACAAAAGTCATAACGACTACGGTCCCTAGTAGAATCAAATACTTGTGGTCTAATCCGTATTGCGATGGTGCCAAGTATTCCAATTCAAATGATTTTCTGTTTGAAGTGAAACTTCTTTAGCGGCGGTTGGTTGGTTGGTTGGGAGTAAATTGGCAAATTCAACGGAAATTGCATACGGAAATGATGCAACGGAAATGGTGCAACGGAAATGGTTGGGGCTGAAACAAGTGCCTCTTGTGTGTATGGATATGGTGTTATAAAAGGTTAAAGAATAACACTTAGAAAAAGACCAATACAAGAATGAATGAATGAAAGGTGAGTACGTACATAAATAAAGAAAAGGTAAAAATGATTGGGATGGCTTAGCAAAAATGAAAAAGTGGGAAAAAAGCAACGATAATTTACAAGGCGAGTTTAGCACAGTGCGTAGGCAACTGGCTGAGTCAGTGGGATCGTCGATTCGCATCCTACTGAAAGAAGTCTGATGAGGAAATGTGTTGATTTCCGAATTAGCTATCACTTCTACCATTTTTTCAAAATTATTGTTGCTTTTCCAATAAGTTTTTCATTAAAAACGGCCTCGAGCTCAATAAAAATTGTTGAATATAATTGTTGATAAACATAAAAGTAAAAACAAAGAGGATGAGGATACCGATAAAAGTAAAGATCAAGATAGGGGAACAAAGATTAAAATAAAGGTAATGAAAGAAGAAAGGATATAGAGAGAGACTTAGAGACTCAAACTGGGGACTATTTTGGGATTTTAGAGATAATCGATATTTTTATCGATTTTGTTATCGAAATTTTTTATCGATATTGCTATCAATTTTGCTATCGATATTTTCGGAACTTATCGATATAATAATTGATTTTGTTATCGATATTTTTATCGATTTTGTAATCGATATTTTTAACTATTTTGTTACCAATATTTTTTATCGATTTTTTTATCGATATTTATTTGTTTTTATTATCGATATTTATCGATTTTGTTATCGATATTTTTCGATTTTGTTATCGATGTTTATCGATTTTGTTATCGATATTTATCTATCGTTATCGATATTTATCCAATTTGTTATCAATATTTATCGATTTCGTTATCGATATTTATCGATTTTGTTATCGATATTTATCGATTTATTAGTTTGAAAGTAATTTGTAAACTACTTTATTTTCAATGATAACTAATTGAAATTCTCACTATTTTACCAGCAGCGAACTCATTTATTTAATATGGCGATGTCCTAGGAAGCAGTCAATTGCCTTTTCCTGCATGTATTTTCAACTACTTTAAAATGAATTTGGCTTAAACAACTTCAAAGGCAGTAGTTTCGTTTAAATACGCTTTAGTTCTGCACTTCACAGGTGCTTTTTTATAATTAAGAAAAACCGAAATTAAAAATTTTAAATTAAATGAGATTTGAACATGGACATTCTTGGCTGCGACCAATTGTAGCGAACATATTTCCACGCTCAGCTACAACCCCATACATGTAAATGTGTTGTTTCAAATGTTCAGTTTGAATTCTGTGCAAGCAGCAAGTCGACTGTCCGACTCTACATTTAGTTTCAATTACTTTAAAATGGACTCCACAGATGCTTTTTCATACTTCCAAGACACAAATTTCTTTTGAGCAAAAAGAGTACACAAATTCGAAACATTTACTCATTGCATTTGTTTTAAAGCAGTCTTTCAATTAGTTGATTTAAAACCAAAAAAAAATCACTTGTTTCCGTCAGGGAAGTTATTTGAATCCACAAACCAATGAAGAAGTGTGGCTTAGCCTTCTTTACCCTACGCTCTGCACTACTTAAAACGCGACAGTTCAGTTATAGAGCATCCAAAATTTTCATATAAAAATTATAAGAATTGTCTATGGGAATTTCTGCACACATCTTTTAAGTAGAGCTGTTTCTACATTTCCTGGATTTTTCTTATAGAGGAAGCTATGTATTTACACTGCCGGGACAAAGTATTGG
>NW_023458563.1:30746785-30749453 GCF_013731165.1 Rhagoletis pomonella
TTTTTCATTTCATACAAATCTTTAGCTGTCAATAAAAGTTTTGAGTTTTTCGAAGTTTTCTTTTTCCAGTTTAAGGGAAACTGGCGTTTACGCAATTACGTCTTTGGCCGAGCTTCTCCTCCAATTCGTGTTCTGCTTGTTGATGTTGTGACACAAATAGCAAAATCTACACTTTTCTACCCCAAAATAATAGAATAAAGTTTTCCGAGGGGCGACCGCTATTTGAAAAAAAGCTCTTTTTGATGTTGTTGAACCATGGACCTCCCGAGTGGCAATAGACACATCTAAAGACTCGGCTACGGTGGCAAGAGCACTACTCAAATCCGAAAATAAGTAAAAAAAAAATGCAATAAAGTATTGAAAAAGGCAAAAATAAGATCAAACGCGAATCCTTCACTGAGTTTTATTTGTACGACTTTTGCCTAAAATAAACTATCTTTACTTTTAATAGTTTTATTGTAATTTGTACCAACATAAACATTTTCACTGTATCAAAACTATGTAAAATAAAACCGGCTTCAAAATTCAGAACCGGTCTTTTCCACTGTACAATATACCCAACAGAATTGGGAGTGGCGGCTAAAGAATATCGCTTGACCGCCGGCGGTTCACCTTTGGCCGAAAAAAATTCCGGTTATAGTTGTCCTAGCTTTCACATGCCACTTTTAGAGCTTAGCTTTAGTATTCAAAGGTACTTCCACTCACTCTTTTTTCGCTGATACGGACTCGAGGATGCACTTCCTAACAAACTTATCCGCAACGAAGTTTCCTGCAATTCAATTATGATTTTTATAACAAAAGTCATAACGACTACGATCCCTGGTAGAATCAAATACTTGTGGTCTAATCTGTATTGCGATAGTGCCAAGTATTCCAATTCAAATGATTTTCTGTTTGAAGTGAAACTTCTTTAGCTGCGGTTGGTTGGTTGGTTGGGAGTAAATTGGCAAATTCAACGGAAATTGCATACGGAAATGATGCAACGGAAATGGTGCAGCGGAAATGGTTTGGGCTGAAACAAGTGCCTCTTGTGTGTATGGATATGGTATTTAAAAGGTTAAAGAATAACACTTAGAAAAAGACCAATACAAGAATGAAAGTAAAGATGCGTAAAGATAAAGGCAAAAATGAAGACCAAGGTAAATTGAAACACTCTACTTATGTATATAAGGGCAAAGGTGAAGGGGAATATGTAGATGAAGAAAATGATAAACATAAAAACATTCTAAAAAATAGAATTATTTTATCAAAAACCAACAAAACCAACAACCACATGATCAAGTATAAATTGTAGCGGAATAGCTGCGCTTGATTGGGCGGGCTTAGCAAAAATGAAAAAGTGGGAAAAAAGCAACGATAATTTACAAGGCGAGCGTAGGCAACTGGCTGAGTCAGTGGTGATCGTCGATTCGAATCCTACTGAAAGAAGTCTGATGCGGAAATGTGGTGATTTCCGAAATAGCTATCACTTCTACCATTTTTTCAAAATTATTGTTGCTTTTCCAATAAGTTTTTCATTAAAAACGGCCTCGAGCTCAATAAAAATTGTTGAATATAATTGTTGATAAACATGAAAGTAAAAACAAAGATGAGGATGAGGATACCGATAAAAGTAAAGATCAAGATAGGGGAACAAAGATTAAAATAAAAGTAATGAAAGAAGAAAGGATATAGAGAGAGACACAGAGACTCAATCTGGGGACTATTTTGGGATTTTAGAGATAATCGATATTTTTATCGATTTTGTTATCGAAATTTTTTATCGATATTGCTATCGATATTTTCGGAACTTATCGATACAATAATTGATTTTGTTATCGATATTTTTATCGATTTTGTAATCGATATTTTTAACTATTTTGTTAGCAATATTTTTTATCGATTTTTCTATCGATATTTATTGATTTTATTATCGATTTTGTTATCGATATTTATCGATTTTGTTATCGATATTTTTCGATTTTGATAACTAATTGAAATTCTCACTATTTTACCAGCAGCGAACTCATTTATTTAACATGGCGATGTCCTAGGAAGCAGTCAATTGCCTTTTCCTGCCTGCATTTTCAACTACTTTAAAATGAATTTGGCTTAAACAACTTCAAAGGTAGTAGTTTCGCTTAAATACGCTTTAGTTCTGCACTTCACAGATGCTTTTTATAATTAAGAAAAACCGAAATTAAAAATTTTAAATTAAATGAGATTTGAACATGGACATTCTTGGCTGCGACCAACTGTAGCGAACATATTTCCACGCTCAGCTACAACCCCAGACATGTAAATGTGCTTTCAAATGTTCAGTTTGAATTCTGTGCAAGCAGCAAGTCGACTGTCCGACTCTACATTTAGTTTCAATTACTTTAAAATGGACTTCACAGATGCTTTTTCATACTTCCAAGACACAAATTTTTTTTGAGCAAAAAGAGTACACAAATTCGAAACATTTACTCATTGCATTTGTTTTAAAGCAGTCTTTCAATTAGTTGATTTAAAACCAAAAAAAAATCACTTGTTTCCGTCAGGGAAGTTATTTGAAACCACAAACCAATGAAGAAGTTGTGGCTTAGCCTTGTTTATCCTACGCTCTGCACCACTTAAAACGCGACAGTTTAGTTATAAAGCATAGCTGGGCACACCAACACAGTCTCATTTTGTCATGGTATTAGTG
>NW_023458563.1:30749463-30749714 GCF_013731165.1 Rhagoletis pomonella
TAGTAACTAATACTATTAGTTTATACAACCTTTTGCATAAGAAAAATTTAGTACTTGTATAATTTAAAAAAACTTAAATTAGGTAAACTCATTTGTATAATACCTGGGCTCCGTTTTATTAGAACAAATTCTTTTATATGCTGACCGGCCAGATGGTTACGGTGTTTAGGTCTTATTTTTTAACCGACTTCCAAAAAAGGAGGAGGTTATCAGTTCGTCGGAATCTTTTTTTTTTTTTTTTTTTTTTATGT
>NW_023458563.1:30749814-30750659 GCF_013731165.1 Rhagoletis pomonella
TTTTTTTTTTTTTTTTTTTTTTTATGTATGTTACCGCATAAGTTTGGACCACGTCAACCGATTTCGATAATTCTTTTTGCATCGGGAAGGTAGTGTCTCAGAGGTGGTCCCATACTAATCTGGTTAAGATCCGATCAGTGGATCGTGAGATATATATATATATATATTTTTTTTTATATGAGAGTTGAAGTCGGTTTTTTTCTTGCTAAAAATTACTTGTTTCATATAAGTAGGTATTTAGTCTTAAAAATAGAGTATAACTTATAAATATTATTCATTAAGTATTTTTGGGCATAAACCAGCATTTACATTTCTCTATCGATTTCTTTTGATAAAAAAAATATTATAAAATAAAGTATGCAATGTGTGCCCTAGTGCGTCGCGCTGAGAAGCACTTTTCTATAATTGCACTGAGTGGAGCGTTTTTTTCATTTGTTTATGGTTAATGGTCGTATTACCACACAACAAGCATTGGGCATTATTCGCTTTTTTTAAAACCAAAAACTGTAATTGGCACTCATACTCAGACATTTTGGGCATTGTTACATATATAGGTGGCAACCACGCGCTAAAATTACGAATAAAAATATTCAACGGCGAAGCATAGTGTTACTCTCATGAAATCTGAAAGCAGACTGAATTGAAATTCGCTGCGACGCAGACGCTACTCGCGAGTAGCGTTTTGCCCAGCTATGTTATAAAGCATCCAAAATTTTCATATAAAAATTATAAGAAATTTCTATGGGAATTTCTACACACATCTTTTAAGTACAGCTGTTTCTGCATTTCCTGGATTTATCTTATAGAGGAAGCTATGTATTTACACTGCCGGGACAAAGTATTGG
>NW_023458563.1:30750759-30756774 GCF_013731165.1 Rhagoletis pomonella
TCTTATAGAGGAAGCTATGTATTTACACTGCCGGGACAAAGTATTGGCACAGCAAATTTTTCACAATATATGCAACAATTTTTATTCTAATATTTTTCCGCAAATTTTGTATAAAAGAATGGATTATTCTACAATAAAAACCATAAAATTATAATTCCTAAACTTTGACCCAAACTTGCAAAAATTCAGAAAATTTTCGTGCAAATTTTCAACTTTTTAATCAGTTTTTTTAGAGTTTTTTCAGCATGCAGATTTGTAGTCCAATATTACGACAAAGTACAACTGCATTCTCTTCCATACAAAAACTTTGTATTGAAAATACTTTATATGGAAAAAATGCAAAACACAACATTCAACAAAAAAAAATTTCAAAAAGCAATGCGATTTTTGCCTAACTCCGAACTTGCATTTTTGTTACTAGAATTTAGTGGGCTGCAAAACTGCATACTCAAAAATTGTCAAAAAAATCTGTATAAAAAGTTGAAAATTTGCCCAAAGTTCAGGAATTATATTTTTATGTTTTTTGTTGTAGAATAAACCATATTTGTATACATAATTTGCGGAAAAATATTAGAATAAAAATTGTTGCATATATTGTGCTAATACTTTGTTCCGGCAGTGTATGTACATATATATTTTCCAAGTATGCAATCAAATCACAAAAGTTTTTTACGAGGACTGGACTGGACTAAAGGACAACTAACAGTCGATATTATTAGCGTTCAGCTCGGTTATGAATAACTTAATCCAGCACAAGCTTATCAATTAATGAATTGTATTGCTTTTATCTGCGGTCGCACAATTTTATTTGAAAACTTTTAAAAGCATTGTCTACTCTTCACACTGCTCTACTACGCATACTATGTATCAGGGTTGTTGCGAATATTCGCATTCGCATTCGCAACCGCGGAACTTCCGCATAAATTTTAACATTCGCATTCGCAATAATCAGTGCGGAGCTTTTGCGAATGCGAATATTGTGCAAGTGCTCCGATAAAACGTATATCTGGCAAACAAAAAATTTTAGCCAACATTTTTTTGCCTGTGGAGATGCTACGTTAAGACTGTCCCCTACGTCGACCTTCTTTCGAAATTTAAAGTCGAAGAGTAGTATAGTAGGTATATTTAAAAGATTACCTTTAATTAGGTTAGAATTATGTAACTATCGAATATTATTTGTCAAAGGTCTGTTGAAAAAACTGGATGCATCGCTTGTTTTTTTTTTCTACTTTTTCTTAGAAAAGTATAATTATTTTTTTCTCATAAAACTTATTATTCTTAGGTTCCGTGTTTCTTTTTATTAATCTTTTAGCGCGAAAACAAAAACATTTATTTTAATTTTGTGTAAATTGTCAAAATTAGCACGCATCGGAATAAAAATGAAATGATATGTAAATAAGTCGACAGCCAAGTTCACATATTAAATAAGAATTAATTCAAGGTGAATTTTATATCTATTGAGGAGGGGGACTTGGCATGTAATACATCGTTATTATAGTATGGAAAGGGTTTAACTCACATCGTCGCTGAAATACAAAAGGTCGTAACTATCTAAAAATCCAAAATTAACTTTTTGATTGATTATGATGCATTTCCTCGAATCATAAGTCCCACATCGTTTTAGGCAATACAAAAATTTAGTTAGTTGTAGTTTTTTGCATTTCAGCAACCATGTGAAATAGTACTAATGATACATATGTTGAAAATTTGCGTTCATTCGCCTAAAAAAAAATATATATATATCAAAACACATTGAGCGCATGGAATGGAACAACAAAACGGATTTGATGGCTTATGGGACCGACAGCGGTGAGTAATTAATTATGACTACCTGCATCTAGGAAAAGCCGATTTCAACTAACTAATAAAATAAACTAATTATAAGGTATTCATTACAGGAGACGCTTTCCAAGAAGTCACCCGGGAACTAAGCAAATCTGAGACCTTTATCGTCCGATTCCATAATTCAAATTATTATAAAAAACACGGTACCTTTTTAACAAAATGACAAGATTTTAAATTAATTATGCTGGCAGCCACGACTTTCAAAACAGAATTTTCTTCGAAATTTTCATTCCTAGGAAATAACAATTTATTTGCCATATTCACCTATTAACAACCTCGCTATAAGCGCACATTTTTCAAACCAGTAACAGAAGACAGGATTAAAAATTAATTACAAAAACTAAAATCGAAAAACGCTGATGACGGAACAGGTTCTCCAAATTCTGAAACAACCAAAAGAATTGGTGCTCCAAATTGGAGCATAACAGTGTTTAAACAACGATCTTGCGATGATACTAGATTGTGAAGATGAAAGTCAGGAGGATACATCCGATATTTGCAGCCCCGATGCAATTCCCAAGTCTGCAGCGTCTGTTCACCAGTAGGTGCGGCTGCAAGCGGGTGTCTGCTTGGAGCAAGCGGCTCGCTATATAAACGTGTATTTGGTTGCGAAACCACCCCCGTCCCAGCAATGGGTTGTGCGCTGGGCTTGGGACCCGCCACGTAAAAACCACTTCCAGTGAAGAAGCAAGGCAAAGCCTCGGATGAGACCCCCCCTTATGATGACGACCACGGCAAATGTTTAAAGGACTACGATTTGAGGGCATGCACCTGGAATGTCCGGACCCTTAATGGGGAAGGTGCCTCTGCCCGGCTGGTTGATGTCCTCGTAAGGACAAAAGCTGACATCACCGCCATCCAAGAAATGCGTTGGACGGGGCAAGGCAAAGAATGTCTGGGGCCTTGCGACGTCTACTACAGCTGCCATGTAAAGGAGCGCAAATTCGGAGTTGGATTTGTGGTGGGAGAGAGACTCCGTCGCCGAGTACTGGCGTTCACCCCGGTGGACGAACGTCTAGCCACAATCCGCATCAAAGCTAGATTTTTCAACATCTCGCTCATCTGCGCCCATGCCCCGACGGAAGAGAAGGATGAGGCATCCAAGGATCTCTTCTATGAGCGCTTGGAGCGCACGTACGAGCGCTGCCCCCGTCATGATATCAAAATCGTGCTTGGCGACTTCAATGCCAGGGTGGGCAAAGAAGGGATCTTTGGAACCACCGTCGGAAAATTTAGCCTCCACGACGAAACGTCCGACAACGGATTGAGGCTGATCGACTTCGCCGGGGCCCGAAACATGGTAGTATGCAGTACTAGGTTCAAGCATAAAAAGATCCATCAAGCTACCTGGCTGTCTCCGGATCGAAAAACGAGAAACCAAATCGATCATGTTGTGATAGACGGAAGGCACGCTTCCAGTGTTTTAGACGTACGCACACTCCGAGGCCCAAACATCGACTCGGACCACTATCTTGTTGCAGCCAAGATACGCACCCGCCTCTGTGCAGCAAAAAATGTGCGCCCAAATATGCAAGGAAAGCTTAACGTCGAAAAGCTGCAATCACAACAGACAGCCAGCGCTTTCGCTACTCGACTCTCACACCTGCTCTCAGAGAGCACTCTTCAACAAACCGACATATGCGAGCAGTGGAACCACATTTCCCGCTCATTAAGTACCGCCGCCGAAGAAGTAGTCGGATTTCAGCGAGCCCGAAAGAACAACTGGTACGATGAGGAGTGTCAGGAAGCTGCAGAGAAAAAAGATGCCGCCTACAGGGCCACGCTGCGATCGGGCGCAACGCGCGCTATGTGGGACCGCTATAGGGATCTGAAGAGGGAAGCGAGACGTATTTGCCGCAACAAGAAGAGAGAGGCAGAAATACGTGAGTGCGAAGAGCTTGAAATGCTGGCCGACAGGAGGAATGCCCGAAAATTTTACCAGAGAGTTAGGCGACTTACGGAAGGTTTAAAGACCGGGGCGCACTCCTGTAAGAACAATAATGGCGACCTAGTAACTGATGTCCAGAGCGTACTTAAATTATGGAGGGAACACTTTTCCGCCCTGCTAAATGGCAGCAGCACAGAAAGTTGTGGAGAAGAAGAACCCGAGCCCGCAGTCGATGATGACGGAGTCGACGTTCCACCGCCTGACTATGACGAGGTACGTATAGCAATAACGCGGCTGAAAAACAACAAAGCCGCTGGAGCTGACAGCCTGCCAGCTGAGCTATTCAAGTACGGCGGCGAGGAGTTGATAAGGTGCATGCATCAACTCTTGTGCAGAATATGGTCAGATGAACGCATGCCCGACGACTGGAATTTAAGTGTGCTCTGCCCAATCCACAAGAAAGGTGACCCCGCCATTCGCGCCAACTACCGCGGGATCAGCCTTCTAAGCATAGGTTACAAAGTCTTATCGAGCGTATTGTGTGAAAGACTGAAGCCCACCGTCAATAAACTGATTGGGCCTTATCAGTGTGGCTTTAGACCTGGCAAATCCACCATAGACCAGGTATTCACAATACGCCAAATCTTGGAAAAGACCCGCGAGAAAAGGATCGACACTCACCACCTATTTGTCGACTTCAAAGCCGCTTTTGACAGCACTAAAAGGAGTTGCCTATACGCCGCTATGTCTGAATTTGGCATCCCCTCAAAACTCATACGGCTGTGTAAAATGACGTTGAGCAATACCACCAGCTCCGTCAGAATTGGAAAAGACCTCTCCGAGCCGTTCGCCACAAAACGGGGTTTCAGACAGGGCGACTCCCTTTCATGTGACTTCTTTAATCTGATGTTGGAGAAGGTAATAAGAGCTGCAGAACTGAACCGCTCAGGAACAATTTACTACAAGAGCGTGCAATTGCTGGCTTATGCCGATGACATCGACATCATCGGTAACAAAAACCGCGAAGTCTGTTCTGCCTTTTCCAAGTTGGATAGGGAAGCAAAGCGCATGGGTCTGGTGGTAAACGAGGACAAGACGAAGTATCTCCTGTCATCAAACAAACAGTCAGCACATTCGCGCCTTGGCACCCACGTCACTGTTGACAGTTACAATTTCGAGAAAGTAGAGAATTTCGTTTACTTGGGAACCAGCATTAACACCGATAATAATGTCAGCATTGAAATCCAACGTAGAATCACTCTTGCCAACAAGTGCTACTTTGGACTGAGTAGGCAATTCAGGAGTAAAGTCCTCTCTCGACGTACGAAAACCACGCTCTATAAGTCACTCATCATGCCCGTGCTGGTATATGGCGCAGAAGCATGGACAATGACAACATCCGATGAGGCGGCTCTTGGGGTGTTTGAGAGAAAGATTTTGCGGAAGATTTACGGTCCTTTACGCGTTGGCGACGGCGAGTACCGCAGACGATGGAACGATGAGCTGTATGAGTTTTACAACGATATGGACATAGTGCAGCGAATTAAAATACAGCGGCTCCGCTGGCTTGGTCATGTCGTTCGAATGGACACCGACGCTCCAGCTCTGAAAGTATTCAATTCGGAACCCGCTGGTGGTAGCAGAGGAAGAGGGAGACCCCCACTGCGATGGAAAGATCAGGTGGAGAAGGACTTGGCTTCACTTGGCGTTTCCAATTGGCGTCAGTTGGCACAGAGGAGAAACGACTGGCGTGCTTTGCTGAACTCGGCCAAAATCGCTTAGGCGGTTACAGCGCCAAAAAAGAAGAAGAAGAAGAAGATGCAATTCCCAAAAAGGAATTGTTGCACCGCAATAAAAAAAAAGAAATATAACTGAA
This sequence comes from Rhagoletis pomonella, assembly GCF_013731165.1. Taxonomy (NCBI): domain Eukaryota; kingdom Metazoa; phylum Arthropoda; class Insecta; order Diptera; family Tephritidae; genus Rhagoletis; species Rhagoletis pomonella. The sequence goes on from NW_023458563.1 coordinate 30,756,369, forward strand.
AGTCCTTTCAACAGGTGCAGCGTCAATCGAAAAGAATTTACAATTTTGTCAAGTTTCAAGTTTTTCAAGTTTGTCGCCTCGAGCGAGTAGTTATTTAGTGGCGCAGGTTTGTTTTACGACCCGTTAGGAAACAGGCTGTAATCCGAAAAGGCAGCAAAATTACTCTTTCTTAAATCCAATGTTCCAATTTTTTTATTTGAAGTACTAAATAAAAAAAATATTATTAAAAATTAATAACTTTTCCATTTTTTATTTACGTAAATCCCCTAATGTACCACCAAAATTATTTCTTAAAAATATGTTAGCTTTTAAACATCCGCATCCGCATTCGCATCCGCGGATGTCTAAAATTCCACATTCGCAACATCCCTGCTATGTATGTATGTATACCGCTCGCCTATTAACT
>NW_023458563.1:30756874-30764515 GCF_013731165.1 Rhagoletis pomonella
TTCATACAAAAGACTTAAGACACGAACTTTTTCGTACTTTAACGCATGTAGCCTAGTAAATCAATGAACAGGTTAATAAGTATGTAGTTGCTATCAACTAATTAAATAGAAAACTGAACTGATGCATACAATCGTAGCTTCAACAAAAACACTTTTGTGCGTGAATTACAATAAATAACAACAAGTAATATGTACATACATACATACAGTGAGCGCAGGTATGTACTATGTTGGAAAAGTGACCATTTCCAAGGAATGTTTGTGGTCGAATCAGTTTTTTCTACATTCATTTATTTATAAGCACTACTTAAAATGAGCCACACGTTTTACAACGGCAATCAAAGTTTCACCTTTGCAACTGACTACCTTGCTATTTTGTAATTTCTTTTTCTATTTACTTTTTTCCTACTTTAACTTGAACGTCTTCTTATCGTTGCTGCAGTCCGAGGCTTGGATTTTTATATATGTATATGTATGTATTATTGTAAAGCAAGTATGGCTGGCGAATTATAGCCGACAACAATGAGCTGCTGACAAGCGCGCAGCCGAATTAGTGAAGTTTTGCACTTGGCTCTTTTAATTCCAATAATTACCTGAACAGTTGTAAAAAAAATTGTCGGCGGCGGCGACGACCAATGTTCGCGCGTTAAGCAAAGCAGCAATCAACTAATCACTCGAAAAATAATAGATATACTCCTTATATATGTATGTATTTATGTACATATTAAGAGATTGAATAGACAAAAAAGGGAAATTTTTTAATTTATAATAAAAGTATGAAAAGCGAAACCTTTATCAGATTCAATGAAATTTTATTCAAATTAAATGAAACTTCCTTTTAAGAATGTTTCATTTAATTTGAAAAAAGTTTAATTTAATTTGAAAAAGGTTTCGCTTTATCTTGAAAAGGTTTCATTTAATTTGCAAATGAAAGAGGTTTCATTTGATTTGAAAACGGGTTCACTTAATTTGGAAATGGTAAGAATCGCCCACTTTTGATTTGGATGAATTTAGTCAGAATTTGTCTTTTGTCGTATAACGAAGTTCTGCCGAAATAAAAAAAAAAATTGTTTTTTCCAAATGTATGCAAATTCTAAATTTTGTAAGTTTATTTTTTGAACATCTCAAAAACTATTATCGGTACAAAAATGGTGCTGGTCTCGTTTTAATGTTCATATTTAGGGCTATATATATATATGTATATATATATGTATATAAGCTGAAAACTTTACAGAATTTTTAATTAAAAAAGTCTTAAAAGCAAAAGCTTTTAAAAGGACGACAATTGGGGGGCTATATAAAATTATATTTGAAATTCCAAAAATAAAAAAGCTACAGAATTTTTAAATTTAAAAAAATAAATTTTCGGTAAAATTTTTGTATACCCAACTTCCAACTGATCTTAAAAGTTCCTGAAATATTGAAGAAAGTTTTTTTTAAGAAATGATCTTTTGAACTTAACCATTTTCTTAGCAAACTCTATATAAAGTTATGTCAAACAATTTTTTATTTAATTTAAGTTTACTTTTAATTCAGGACATGTACCGTGAAAAACACCTTCGTGAAAATTTAACATCAGTCAAAGGTATTTTATACAAAAATTTAGCCAAAAATTCGTATAAGTTTGTGCTTTTACGATTTTTTAATTTCAAAACTCTGTATTTTTTTAAGTATAATTTTAAGTAGCCTCAAATGTCATATTTAATAGTTTTTGAGATATTCAAAAATAAACTTGCAAAATCTGGGAATTTGTGAAAATCCTAACTTATGAGAAAATAAAATTATAGTTTAAAAAACTAAAACCTCCCTATTATAATTGCCATTCGTACTGTCATCAGGTATGTAACTTGAGAATAGAAATCGCTGCATCTTTTAGGCGCATCAATATTACATAGCCGAGCTAATAAAAGGAAGGTAATAAAAAAGGTGTTCCTTTGACAGATTTTTTTTATATGATAATAGAATTTCTGTGTCAAAAAGAAAATTTAGAAAAATATGTCGCCTACGTTTTTTGGCGGTTAGGGCTCGATATTTACATAAATTGCAGAGAAGCTTCTTTGTCAATTCTACTTTTAACTGAAACAAATTCCGTTTCGTTTGAACCTTGCATAAAATGAAGTACATGTGTTTTCCTACTTCAGCTAATAGAGTAATCAACACTTTTGTAAGCCAAAATGTAAAGTCAAACACGCGTACGATTAAATACTTATATTGTATATAGATATGTATGTACATATTAATACATATATATTTATGTACATACATATGTATGTATATGCATACATTTCTACACTTAATTGCTCACGTACAAAAACCGTCGAAGTTTGAACGATTTGCGCTGAACACATCTGCTAATCTGCGCATTTCACTTTCATTCCACGCATGCGCAAAGATCTAGCCAATGGTCAACGAACAATTTGTAACAATTGGCCCCGCTACGAGAAGGTCATTCGTAAAGTGCAATGACTATCGGAAGTGTTTGTGTACTTTATACAGTTATTATGCTCAATTTTAGGCTAGATTGTAGTTATGTATTAATGGATTCCTTATTATGGGGTAATATGGATGGGTTTTTTTTTCGAAAAATTCCTATAATAAAATACATATTAATCATATAAGCAGTTATCTAAATTAACAGAATCGTGTGACTTTTTTAATATATCAAATCATAAACAAAAACTAAACTTCACACTTACAAATGTATGTCATGGATAACCTTAATGTACATCAATTAATTTTTTATTTTTTTATTTGAACATTTCTTAGTCGAAACGAAAATATTCAACAATTTTCTTAACTTTACTTATAGGTTATTTTCTCAAATTTCCTGTTCGTTACCATTCTGGTGCTAGCCATGTGTGACCTGCCACTCGTCAAACGCCCCCTAATCTATCCCCTGTGGGCCGGAAAGAGTGCTAAACAAATAGCGCTCGGCCGCAATAAAGCCGCCCTTGTCGGTGGTAAGCAACGCACATTGATGGTACAGATACGCAGCGATCAGCCAGTGCCACTTGTACTAAAAGGTGGACGTAACTCGCAACTACGATACGGTCCCAATCATTTACGTGGCGTGCGGCCAATTAAACTTACTGGTCCGGTATATTTGAAAAGTGCCCCAATTGGACACAAACCATTGCAACGTAAGCCGCTTAAAATTAAATTGTCTAATACAAAGCCGAAACATAAGCCAGCTACCAGCTACGAAGTGCCATTCCGCTTTGAGGTACCAGTCACAAATAATATTGCCTATCCGCCATTGGGCAATGAAGCGCAACAATTGCCGGTAAGTGTTAGAATAAAATGGTTATTGTTAAAAATCGAATCTGTGATTTGTCAAAACTACTTAGCACGATTTCAGTCTTTATCCCTTTAAAATTAGTGTTTCTATACAATATTTAATATCCCTACCAGCAAACGGAAGAGAATTTTATCGCCTATCGCCACGATGTCACTTCTTCGTCACTATTGGAAGTTACCAAAGCGATAGTTACTCACAAAATTGAAAAACATTTCTGTCGCTTTTCTATCTTCTTAAAGATGCCTGGACGATTTTTGCCCTTTAAAGTTTTGAAACGTACATATTTTTATTTTCTCAATTCTTTTTGATTTTTCAAATAACGTGCAAGCAATCATATTCCATGGGGAAATTATACCATTATTATTATTGTTGTTATTATTATTTAAAGTAAAATATCCCAGAAGATAATTTAGGTAGACCTTCTTAAGTGAAGCCATCCTAAGAGGCCTTCCCAAGAAGTTCTTCCTTGCATGCCTTCTAGAAGGGCTTATCCATTTGCAATTTACGAGAATACATACATTTAACATTACAAATGAATTCCAATAAAAATTTTAAGTTACAATAACACATATTTGATATAAACCTAAAGCAAATACTTTAAAGACGTATGATTTTTATAAATTAAAGAAGCAACTTTAAAGAACTTCTCCAAAAGGCCTCCTGAAGTATATCCTATAAAAGCCCTTCTGGAAGGCCTTCTGTGGGTAGCGAAAGAGGAAGCCCTTCAATTTGTGCCACTCCATAAAAAACAGAAAGGAGAAAGGAATTTATAGTGGAAGGCCTCTTGATTCTCAGGAAGGCCTTTCGAAAGTGCTTTTAACTCCTGAAATTATCTACTGGGATGGGTACGTTTGAGCTAGTAATCTCATCCGAAAGTAGAATGAAAATGGCTTAACTCTGCGGCTGTGGTTGCAAGCACAAAGGTATCCCAAATTTCACAATGCGTTTTATCAAAAATGTATCCAACCCAAGAATCTTCTTTAACACTTCAAACTTTATCGCACAAGTTACTATTATTCTTATCGATATAGTTCCTAATTGCTGTATCGCTTTCGTTTCATAAAGACGTGACGTCCCCCGAGAGCGGTTAAGAATTCGAAAAAGTAGCGATATCATCGGCGATCATTTCCATAGAAATATCGTGTCGAATTAGTAACTTCCGCAATAGAAAATGCTGGCCGAGATATTATCGCTGTTATTTTTCTTCATACATAAGAAAATATCAAACAATTTTCCATCTACAATTTAAAACTACAAAATCACATTAGTTGCTTCGACGAAAATTCACAGATATAGAAATTAAAGCTGGGACTATCCGTGTATTCGTATATCCGGATATCCGGGTAATATCCCATATCCGGTTAATCTCTGAATATTTGGTTTTTTTAATCACATATTCGAATATCCGGATTATTCGTATATAACTCCCAGCTCTGATAAACACACTTCCATGCACAACAACATTCGACCAACAACATTAAACTATCACTTAACTTACAGTCGGAGACAGACAGCAACTTCATCACCGAGCATGACCATGACAACGATCACTTTGCACCCATTCACACAATACCTGCACCTAATCTTTCCTTGCCTGAAAATCATCTACAGGAATCCTATTTGCCACCAAAATCACAGCCACAAACCTACCACCAAACTCTAACTAACCCCAACATCGAGAATCAGTATCAAGTCACAGAAGAGCATACCAATGATCAAACTATTCGTGACCCACTTTCTGGCTCGCAGAAACTCTTCGCTCCCGATCCAGATCCATCCCTACCAGCCGCACAATTGCGTCCGGCCACGGAGCCCTTCAATCAGCCCAGCAATGGCAAACCACTGCCTGTGGATGTACAATCCAATTTCATTGTACCTGCTCAACCCCTAGTGCAGATAATCGGTGCCCAAGAGGTGGCCACACCAGAGATTTATCCAATTCAATTTACACAACAAGCGCAACTTCAACCGCTTGTTAGTGCCAATGTAGCCGCCGTACATGCAGCATCTGCGCCCATCTACGACCCCACCTATCTAGTCACACAATCCAATCAACTGTACACACAGCATCAACAGCAGCAACAGCTCTTCCAGCCCAGCGCCAGTCTGTTACAAGCCGGTTATGTTAATGCCGACCTGACGCAAGAAATTGCCAGTGATGGTCAAATCTTGCAGGCTGCCAAAGATCCACATCATAATATTCATCCAGTGCTGGATAGTGCTCCACAATTCGCAGCGCTCATCGCTGCGCCTGCCTTGGGTGAGCAATCAGCAGCACATTACAGCTTGCATCCACACGCCGCTGCCCTAACTGCCACATCTGCAGCACCTGAGGGGGGTTTTGTTGTGTCCAATTATTATGACAACGATGGCCAAGACAATTCACAGCTGCTGCAGGCGTACGCCGAAGAGGAAGCGCAGCGACTGGAAATAGAGGCTGAGCAAGAAAAGCAGCAGTATGTTTTCCAACAGCAGCAACAGCACTTGTTAGCGTTGCAACAACAGCAGCAACAACAAGAACTGCAGCAGCAAGAGTTGCAGCAACAGCAGCAACTGCACCTACAGTTGCAAGAACAGCAGCAACTGCATCAACAACTACAGGATCAGCAGCTACATCAAGTACAGGAGCAGCAGCTACATCAAGTACAGGAGCAGCAGCAATTGCAACAGCAAGAATTACAACATCAACAACATACTCGCCATCAACAACAGTCGCAAGACCCAGCCTCGGCGGCATTTCACGAGCACCAACGTTTAGTGCAGCAGCAGCTAGGCGCTGACGCACCACTCCGGATATTCGTGCCCGACGATGAGAGTGCTGGAGAAGCGGTAAGTTGTGTCGACCTTGTTATACTAAAGAAAAATATTAAATATTTACATAATTAAAAATTGTAATTTTTTAAGTACCCGATACATATTTACAAGAACATTAATGTTTTGATTTAATATTTATCCTTTACTTATGTATAGCGCCTGCAAAAACGCTCTGATATGGTGAAAAAGGGCACCGTAGAGGATGCAAGCGCAGAACACGATAACAATACAACAACGGAGGATGATATGTTCGAGGTATCTTCGTCCGTTGAAGTATCCAATAATGAGAACCAAAAAGACACAGCTACAAATGCGGAGTGATTTGACCTATGGAAATGCAACAAAAATTAATACTTTTTAAAAATAATACATTTTTGTAGTGTTGTAAAATACAATATTTATTTATTTAATTTAAAACTTATTTAAGCATTGAGCTTGTGTTTATTATTGTTACATACAATGAAAACGATGCAACTGCAGAGTAAGTAAATGAGGAATAATTTGCCCACATATCTATTGGTAGTTTTAAATACAATTACAAATTTAACAATTTAAAATTATTTATTTTTTACATCTTAACCATTATAGCTAATGCGCATCTGCATTCCATATATAGCACACAGTTTGGCCAACTCTCTGTTCTTGCAGAACACCTAAATGCCTCAGCATTACTATGCGGTTTTGTTGTTTTTTATCCAACATTTTGTGCATTTGTTGTGAAATATCACCGGCCGTAATGAAATTCCGCCCTGTAGGAAGAAAAAAAGTTTATTTTCACATGGTTTATTTTAATTATATAAGTATGTAAATATATCGACGATGCTTTTGCAGAACCGCCCATCGACCAGTTGCAAAACCGCCTAAATCTCGGTTGTGGCAAAAATGGGAATTCAGGCTAAAATGGGAATTCCAGGCATCGAAATTTATGTACAAAAATCGTAAACTCGTTACGTTTTAAACAACAGATTTGTAAAACAAAAGTTAGAGAAAATACCGCCGACCAAGTCAATGCCTTTCAAGAAAATTCGTTCTTTCGCCCTCCTGTAAAATTTGAGTGCCGTAAGATAGGCGGTTGTGCAATTGGTCGATGTATGTATAGTACCTGGCACATAAGAAGCTTGTTGATTGTACACTTTCCACAGTTCCAAATCATGGGTATTGCGTACGGTACTTCGCTGGCGATGTATTAATTGGTACTTTTTATTGAAACATGGTACCACCACAGTATCCAGAAAATTGCGAAGGTCGTCAATACATTCCCGACCTCGCATATATCTGAAAAGTTATTTTTATTTATTGCTTCAGAGACTTACTAATATTTTATATCTATGTATGTATGAGCCCTTTGCTTTCGCTATAAGCGAAAAAGAAACTCCATGACATTTGCGTCTAGGTAACAGGAATTAGCCAGATTTATTCAGCAGTATTTCACAAAACTCATTGAGATTTTTTATGCTATTACAACAACAATATAATGGCAAAGAAAGTCGCCAAGGAGTTTTGGGGAATGCCGCAGAGGGGACAGTCCT
>NW_023458563.1:30764615-30768934 GCF_013731165.1 Rhagoletis pomonella
TAACATACACATATGTATTATTAATTTGTAATGGTTTGATTTGGAGTAATTTTTGTACTAGTACTCAATAGGAGTGAAGATGTGTAACATTTTACAAATTTGCGATGCCACTAATCTACTTGTAATGTCGCCATGTTTGTGTTACTGAAAATCTGGAAAGTTTTAATTCATGTTAGTTTATACACTTTCTTACTTTGGAATGGACTCGAATTGCTCCACTGTTATACGGTACTCAAAATCAAGAAACTTAAACGGAATTGGGTTGATGGGTCTATGTTTTACCATTGGCGAATTTTTATAATTTTTTAACGTTATTGGCGTGAAGACGTTCTGAAATTAAAATAGTTTTTAATCGGCGAATCAATAACAAAGGAAACCAGACTTACAGAATGCAATTTGAGTCCACTCATACATTTTTCCAAGACGTTTGCAGACATTTTTTCAACCGTTCTTGGCACATTCGAAGCAGTGACAGCTGCAAGCATTTCTTTATCTCGTAACTCAGCTTCTTGCATTTTACGTCGCCGCTCCGCTAGAACATATTTAATAATAGCGTCTTGTTGCAGCTGCATACGTTTTATTAAAAGTCCATGATTTTCGTTTACTTTCTCTAGATCTTCTTTCACTGCCTTTTGTAACTTGTCCATAACCAAATTTAATTCCTTGGCCTCTTTAATGAGCGTGGATGCTACATATTGTACCTTCTCACGCCTTAAACTCAAAGCGATGAATTCTTCAATCATTGATATCTTTTCATTGATTAAAAAAGTTATCTCTTCCATAATTATGCTGACCACAAATCAATTATCGCCTATTAAATTAACAGTTGAGGTATTTGCTCTGTAAATAAAAAATTGAATCAACTTTCAAAATATACACTTAAAATAAGCAGGGAGTTTACGATGCACAATTTTCTATTGTGAGCTTATCTTATGCAAAACAAATTAACCTTCAAATTGATCCTGATCGAAACTTTAAAAAGACGCAACGGAAAACCAAGACGTAAATGAGTTAACGGGGCAAAAATGGGGTTTGACAGAAAATTTAATATACAAATTTTTATGGCAGAAACTATTCAACAAGCCACGAAAATGTAAGAAAATTGAATGATATTTGACTTCTAAGCGTAAATGTCAAACGCACGCATAAAGATACACATGCTATGGAGGTCTGTCTTAAATCTGAAGATACATACTTTTATCAAAGAAGGTAAATTTACGTTCTTTGCTTTTATTTGCTACGGCATTGCATCCGTTTGAGCGCTGACGCGTTAAAAAATTTGATGTTACGCATCTTTCATTGTAAACAAAAAAAAAACAGCTGTTAAGCATTTCCACCAATCTAATTTCAAATGTCAACGCATGAACGCACGGAAAAGTAGCGAGTTGATTTACTGTCTAATGCCAGGGTTATAATGGAAGTAACGGAACGGAGTGAACTGTCACTTAATTGTCTATTGTATGGGAAATGAATGCAAATGGTTATAATGCACGGAACGTAACGCAAGCGGAACAATCTAAAATCAATAGATCCTTACGAATTCGCCGCAATTTGTTACGATTTGCCCCGTCCATTGCGGCATCGTCTCTAATGCTTACAACACCCGAGACAACCGTAGAAGCAACCAGGGCATGTTGCTTCGACCGTGCTTCGTGTGTAACATTGCAGCTCATAGAAATTCGTGTTCCCGCAAACGTCGCCCGAAGATCTAAATATTGACTTAACTTTTTGTATGCGCTTCATATGATCTAGATTCACTGTTTACAAAGCGCATAGGGATAATATTTTTGCTTTAGCTTCTAGTAATGAAAATTCTTGTATTGTTGACGATTTCAACTTATGTGACATTAGCTGGTCTAGTTTGGATAATAGCTTAGTCCCATATCCCACGAATATTAACAGTGGCTGTGAATGTTATGTTATTGATAATTTTTTAAGTATTAACCTCTTACAAATTAACGGTTTTTTAAATAAGCTGTCTAGAATCCTAGACATTGGAGCCAATTCGCGTTCAATGAAATGGTGCAGTGAAAATGAAAAATTCAATGTCAGTGTGAGTTTAAGACAATGATATTCTTTATCACAAAATCATGGATTTGAGAAAAATGCTAAACTTTTCTTTTTCACATCAACAAAAACGTTTGAAAAAAGTTTTCACAGCGAAATCACATGTTTCTTGCCAGCTACCGGCAGAAATTTTACCCGAGTTGAGCGTTCTTTTGTCGCTCGCTTACAAAAAAATACAACAAGTAACACCACCTTCAAGACCACCTTGTATAAATTCGCCTTGATTACTACGATTTTGAAAACGTAATCAGCAATACGTTGTATAAATTTAAGCATTTGTCAACACTCTAACCGATCATTCACAAATTGCCACATTCACAATAGTGTTAAAAATTGTGAACAAATTTTAGTGAAAATTCCAATTTGAAAATGCCAGAAGTTTTTCTGGGTGCAATTAGGAAAATTATCCGCGCTAAGAACTTAATTTATCGGGAAAATTGTCACGTATTCTCATATCTTTGAGCATAATGTGCAGATTCAATGTGTAGAGCAATTATTTATCGCAATGGATCGTACAATTATCGCCGTACAGCGTGCGGAAGAACGAGATCTCAGTGAAAAATTGTACAAAAAGCTACGCGGGTTGGGCCTATTGCAACCGCCTACAGATGATCTACGAAAATGTTTGAGCGAAGAAATGTTTATAAAACCCAATCCTCAGGCGTTTTTTCACGTAATGCACTATCTTTTTTGTTTGCTGGATGCGGTCGAGTTCAAAAAACGCTTCTATTGGCCCATAACAGATAAACGTTCCGAGGCAAATTTCCGAACAAGCACTGTGGAATACTTGAAATATTTGAATGAGAAACATAAACTGCATTGGGGTGACATCAAGTCGTACTTAGTTGTCATGCCGGGTGGTAAAAAGTTTATAATATTTTTATTGGATTTTGTAACATTTGTGGTCCAGGAGCAGATCCGCCATCGAGAGAAATTATTAGGTGCAGAGGTTGAAGCAGGACATGTCGCTGACCTAAATTTAAAGCGCATGCGAAAACAAAATGCATTCTTCAAACATTATGCTTCAGCTTATATCAGTAATGTGGATGAGCTAATAGTGCAATTACGTGACAAAACCCAGCAATTAAATAATATATTGGATACGTTGGCTCAAGAAACAGGCAAAAGCAAAGCACAATTATGCAATGAGCAATTTATAGTGTTGTATGAGAAATCGAATAAGGAATTATTTCAAGATACGTTCGCCAAAGATTCTGACATGGTTCGCAAATTAGAACAACCACTCGTGGGTTTGAAGCAGCTCATGGAGAAATTTCAACTGAGAGAAGCGGAAATGAAATTCGATAAAAGTCGTGTGCGACAGGCAATACAGAAAATTGGTGATGCAACTAATGCTGAAAACTTAGGTAAATATCAATTACATTTGAATGTATTTACATACGTATATAATATAATTCTTTGTACGAAACAAAAACTATATTGAATATATTCCATTTAGAAACATTTCTGCATCCCAGTGCAAAATCCATGGACGATGTCAAATTGTATGAACTCATCGTTACATTTAATATAATTCAACCAGACTTAGAAAATGCTTTCAATGAAGTAGAGCAGTCAAGAAGTTGTGGCGAACTAGTTACATCAGAGTTATCTACACTAAAATATGAATACCAACAATTAGAAAAACAAATCACAAGTTTTCAACTGTTTTTAAATTCACAGATGAAAAAACATTGTAATCCGCGAAAACCGACTCCAGGAGAGTCGACCGACGATTGCACTTCTTTAATGATGAAGTATGTTTGCACACCCCCAATCAAATTGGAAACGCAAAATGGTGCTCGTATGGATAGTATGCGCTTACCACTTTTCGCCGATGTACAAGGGAAATTTATGTCAGACTCATTTTACGGAAATGTTTCAGGTATATCTAGCATTTCTAGTTAAAATGTAAGTAATCTGTAGAAGTAAATTTTTATATTCATAGTTTTGCCGCGCTCCGCACGTAAACAAGCAGCTAAAAACACTTCCGTTGAAATGAATAATACCTTGAACAAATCACGCGTTATCGATTCAATGCATTTATTGCGAACCATTCATACTGCACGTACTGCACGTGCACAACGCAAAACTTTAAATAATACTTCATCATCGACTGCTTTGTTGAGTACAAGTTGGCGAGAACGCCAAAACATTTTTCACAATGATTTGGAATCTGAACCAGTTCCAATAGCCGAGAAAGCAATGAATACGAATAATATTAGTGCCACCCTGAATAAAAGCATAGATCG
>NW_023458563.1:30769034-30770329 GCF_013731165.1 Rhagoletis pomonella
ATGAATACGAATAATATTAGTGCCACCCTGAATAAAAGCATAGATCGCACAACTGATATAGACACTAGTAATGCGCATAGTGGCCAGCAACGTTATAGCACATCACCCTACACCCCCTTTAATTCCAATGACCGAACTCGCATTCCTCGTACACAGTTACTCGAAGCGATAAGCAGTAGTAGTGGAAGTGGTGGCACAAAGGCAAAAGTCTTTTTCTCAAGACGACTTTCAGCGGTGCAGAAGGTCCAAGGTGATTGTCTGAATATCGCCAATATGAGCACTAGTCCATCAGGGCGGCTAGATCCGCTTGTACCGCCTGCAGTGGAATGGAGCGAAACGCCAAAACTTAAATTAAATGACATAACAATGCAGGAAAATGCAATTTCCGTTAATGTAAGTACCAAATACACATCTGTGGCCATATATTATAACATCTTAAGTTCAGTTAAGTCAAAATGGAGTTAATGTCATATTATGGTTCGTCTTTTTACAATCCACATTTGGATCCAATTCGTTTTCAAATTTTTCGTTTTTCGAAGAAGTTATCACGGTTAACTTTTCAACGTCCACACTTTTTGAATACATTTCCTACACCAAAAATATCTTAAGTAAAGATAAGTTATTTGAAATGTCTTCAAATATATACTAGACAATTTTTAACAGATTTAATATAATGAAACATCATATGTTTACTTAGGCGTTTATGCATAAAATAACTTTCCAGATTTCCATCACTTAAATGGGCATAAGTGCTTAGGATAAAATTAATATTATCCAATAGGTAAAATGTGTCGTTTTGCAGAACATCTTAAGTCCCTGCTAAATTTTCGTTTGACGATAACGGTGTTTTAAATTAACATAAGTTTGTTTTTGTGCGTGTTCATATCGTATATTTTTCTACATAAGCTGTTCAGTTGCTGAAAGGCTGTTGAGTTGTTAAGTTAAGACTATTTGCTTATAACAATGGAAAGTAAAAATCTATTTGCCATATTAGACATTAACAATGTGAGTAATGTTGATTTTTCTAGTGATGATTCGGTTGTTGATCCTAGTTTTAATATAAGTAATTTTACTGCGCCCAGCTCAGATGCAGAAAGCGAAGTTGTAAGTGTTTTACTACATACACACTCAGTTATTGGCTTGTAATAATAAAAATTTATGTAAATTTAGGAAAATTCGAAAAGTGTTGCAAATGAAGTGGTACTAAAGAAAAGCTCACACACGTCGCGAAAAGAATTAAGAAACCACGGGAAAGTTATACTTCAACAGCTGGAAAAATTGTTCCTGCTCGTGTT
>NW_023458563.1:30770429-30773526 GCF_013731165.1 Rhagoletis pomonella
ATGAATACGAATAATATTAGTGCCACCCTGAATAAAAGCATAGATCGTACAACTGATATAGACACTAGTAATGCGCATAGGGGCCAGCAACGTTATAGCACATCACCCTACACCCCCTTTAATTCCAATGACCGAACTCGCATTCCTCGTACACAGTTACTCGAAGCGATAAGCAGTAGTAGTGGAAGTGGTGGCACAAAGGCAAAAGTCTTTTTCTCAAGACGACTTTCAGCGGTGCAGAAGGTCCAAGGTGATTGTCTGAATATCGCCAATATGAGCACTAGTCCATCAGGGCGGCTAGATCCACTTGTACCGCCTGCAGTGGAATGGAGCGAAACGCCAAAACTTAAATTAAATGACATAACAATGCAGGAAAATGCCGTTTCCGTTAATGTAAGTACCAAATACACATCTGTGGCCATATATTATAACATCTTAAGTTCAGTTAAGTCAAAATGGAGTTAATGTCATATTATGGTTCGTCTTTTTACAATCCACATTTGGATCCAATTCGTTTTCAAATTTTTCGTTTTTCGAAGAAGTTATCACGGTTAACTTTTCAACGTCCACACTTTTTGAATACATTTCCTACACCAAAAATATCTTAAGTAAAGCTAAGTTATTTGAAATGTCTTATCTGATATTAAAGATTATTTCATGAAAACTTAGGTCAACATAAATTCAATATATACTAGACAATTTTTAACAGATTTAATATAATGAAACATCATATGTTTACTTAGGCGTTTATGCATAAAATAGCTTTCCAGATTTCCATCACTTAAATGGGCATAAGTGCTTAGGATAAAATTAATATTATACAATAGGTAAAATGTGTCGTTTTGCAGAACACCTTAAGTCTCTGCTAAATTTTCGTTTGACGATAACGGTGTTTTAAATTAACATAAGTTTGTTTTTGTGCGTGTTCATATCGTATATTTTTCATAAGCTGTTCAGTTGCTGAAAGGCTGTTGAATTGTTAAGTTAAGACTATTTGCTTATAACAGTGGAAAGTAAAAATCTATTTGCCATATTAGACATTAACAATATGAGTAATGTTGATTTTTCTAGTGATGATTCGGTTGTTGACCCTAGTTTTAATATAAGTAATTTTACTGCGCCCAGCTCAGATGCAGAAAGCGAAGTTGTGAGTGTTTTACTACATACACACTCATTTATTGGCTGGTAATAATAAAAATTTATGTAAATTTAGGAAAATTCGAAATGTTGCAAATGAAGTGGTACTAAAGAAAAGCTCACACACGTCGCGAAACCACGGGAAAGTTATACTTCAACAGCTGAAAAAATTGTTCCTGCTCGTGTTGTGCGCCCGCTGGAATCTTGCAGAAAAAGATGCGCTGATAGAATATCATACGGGGAACAGCAATTAATACACAAGCAGTATTGGGGGCAAGGCTCCTATAACTTACGTAAGGCGTATGGCTTGATTGAAATTCAAGAAACGAACACTATTAAAAGAGTTAAGCATGAAAGAAATCTTCGAAGCAGAGTGCATACATACTATTATTTTTTAGAGGTTGGTGGTAATAGAATTTCGGTTTGCCAAAAATGCTTTAGATTTACGATATCTGAGGCAGAACAACTCATAAAAACGGTTGCGAAAGCAAAACTTGAAGGATGTAGTGTTAGTGGAGAAAGCATAACGTGCTCTAGAAAACTTTCTATGGCAAAAGAAAAAGAAATTTTAAATTTCATAAAAAGCTTTCCGTCATATGAGTCGCACTATACTCGGCGCGATGCCTCTAACCGTTATCTACCGAGGGATTTGTCTGTAGCTGAAATTCATCGCCTCTATGGAGATAAATACGACCATTCCGTATCGCTTTCAAAATTTGCTCAACTGTTTGGAACACTTAATTTAAAATTTAAAAAACCTAAAGTTGACACCTGCCACAAATGTGATTTGCTTCAATGTAAAATACAAGGTGCAATCCCGTATTCCTCGGACTCGGACTAGTAAAACTGTCAAAAAATAAAAATTCGCTCAGAGCGAGAGAGTAACATTGAAAAGTACGGGATCGCTTTCTAGTAAAAAATGGTAACTTCTGTCAACTTCAACATAACCTCCAAATTTTGGTTGTAAATTTTTGCTTATTTTGTATGTAAACACACTCAGCTCACACATGTAAATAACCAAAAAAATACTTTAAAATTCATTAGAATCCACTTAAACAAGTAATTAAATACTTTTCAACATGAATTAGCAGAGTGCATTTTTCTTTTGTTTACAATTTGGTTGCCAATCACACTACAGCTGATCGTTTGACACATTTACCAGAATTTACCAGCAAAAAAATCTCGGACTAAAACTGGTAACTTCTGACAGAGAGAGAACCGTATTTACTCTCTTTTTTGTCCTCTCAATAGTCAGAGAACCGAGTACGGGATCGATTTCCAGTAAAATCTGACTGATTCTGACTATTTCTGACTAGTCCGGACTCGTACGGGATCGCAACTACAAGTTGCCAAAACTTCAAAAAAAAATTATAAGGAAAAATCTTTAAATACTACACTAAAAGTGTTTTGTTTTGACCTTCAGCAGTGCCTTCCTACACCTCTGTTGAGAACTTTACTGTCATTCTATAAAAGGTCATTATGGACCTTTAATCTTACGATGTATGACATTGCAACAAATCAACCAATATGCTACATGTGGCATGAAGCAATAGCCAAAAGAGGTGGAAACGAAATAGCTTCATGCGTATTCACTCATTTATTGGAATTAAATGCCAATGTAAATAATGTTGTTTTCTACGGTGATTGCTGCGCAGGTCAAAATAAAAATTCCTTCATTGCAACTATGTTTGCTGTTTTCCTGCAATTAGAAAACAATGTAAGCATTATAGATCATAAATTCATGGTCCCTGGTCACACTCACATGGAGTCCGATAGTGACCATGCTGCGATAGAGAAAAAGAAAACGAAATCTTCAATAAAAATCCATCATCCCCTTGATTGGTACCAATTCGTAAGAACAGTCGGAGTAAAGAAAAAAATTTTCGTTACTGAAATGGATCAATCGAATATAATAGATTTTGCACACGCATCAAAAAATGTATTTACTTGGCGAAAAGTA
>NW_023458563.1:30773626-30774934 GCF_013731165.1 Rhagoletis pomonella
CGTGTGCAAAATCTAATATATTCGATTGATCCATTTCAGTAACGAAATTTTTTTTCTTTACTCCGACTGTTCTTACGAATTGGTACCAATCAAGGGGATGATGGATTTTTATTGAAGATTTCGTTTTCTTTTTCTCTATCGCAGCATAGTCACTATCGGACTCCATGTGAGTGTGACCAGGGACCATGAATTTATGATCTATAATTCTAATTGCATGAAAACAGCAAACTTAGTTGCAATGAAGGAATTTTTATTTTGACCCGGGCAGCAATCACCGTAGAAAAAACATGATTTACAAGGTGTATTAAACAAGGTGGTGTTGGGGCGACAGCTGAGTTTTTCGCCGTGGAGGCCATTACGTCAAAATGATGTGTTTGTTGTAACTCATACCAATGACAGTATGGACATCAGCGTATAATTTGTTAGTGTAATTTTTTACTTATATACGGCCAACACCACCTTGTTAAATACGCCTTGATGATTTACATTGGCATTTAATTCCAATAAATGAGTGAATACGCATGAAGCTATTTCGTTTCCACCTCTTTTGGCTATTGCTTCATGCCACATGTAGCATATTGGTTGATTTGTTGCAATGTCATACATCGTAAGATTAAAGGTCCATAATGACCTTTTATAGAATGACAGTGAAGTTCTCAACAGAGGTGTAGGAAGGCACTGCTGAAGATCAAAACAAAACACTTTTAGTGTAGTATCATTTAAAGATTTTTCCTTATAATTTTTTTTTTGAAGTTTTGGCAACTTGTATTTTACATTGAAGCAATTCACATTTGTGGCAGGTGTCAACTTTAGGTTTTTTAAATTTTGAATTAAGTGTTCCAAACAGTTGAGCAAATTTTGAAAGCAATACGGAATGGTCGCATTTATCTCCATAGAGGCGATGAATTTCAGCTACAGACAAATCCCTCGGTAGATAACGGTTAGAGGCATCGCGCCGAGTATAGTGCGACTCATATGACGGAAAGCTTTTTATGAAATTTAAAATTTCTTTTTCTTTTGCCATAGAAAGTTTTCTAGAGCACGTATGCTTTCCGCGCAAATCTCCACTGACACTACATCCTTCAAGTTTTGCTTTCGCAACCGTTTTTATGAGTTGTTCTGCCTCAGATAACGTAAATCTAAAGCATTTTTGGCAAACCGAAATTCTATTACCACCAACCCCTAAAAAATAATAGTATGTATGCACTCTGCTTCGAGGATTTCTTTCATGCTTAACTCTTTTAATAGTGTTCGTTTCTTCAATTTCAATCAAGCCAGTAACATACGCCTTACGTAAGTTATAGGAGC
>NW_023458563.1:30775034-30777224 GCF_013731165.1 Rhagoletis pomonella
AAAAAGAAATCTTCAATAAAAATCCATCATCCCCGTGATTGGTACCAATTCGTAAGAACAATCGGAGTAAAGAAAAAATTTTTCGTTACTTAAATGGATCAATCGAATATATTAGATTTTGCACACGCATCAAAAAATTTATTTACTTGCCGAAAAGTAGATGACAACGGTGATAATAAATTAAATTGGCATGACATTAAATGGTTCAGATTTACCAAGGAATATGGTAACATATATTTTAAAACATCTTTAAGTGAAGAAGATCCTTTCAAATGCATCAATATAACAAAGCGAGGAATCAATTGCGTCAAAATAAAGGATTTAAGAAATTGCTACGTCTCACCCATAAAAATTAACACTAAAAAGAAAAGTGATCTCATAGACATGTTGCCGCTAGAGGATGAAATTTATAGAGACTTCTATATGAATTTAACATCAGAAGATATGTTAGATTGTCATCCAGATTTAACCGAATACGATGAAAATAACGAATAATTATTTATTTTGCAACAAAGTATTCCCAAACTTAATTGAAAAACTTGAATATTACTTTCTTACTTATTAAATACTATGAAATTATTATTATTTTAAATAAAGAAATAAGAATATATATATGTATATTTTTAGTTTACATAGTTTTTGTTAAAGAAATAAATAAAACAAAAATCGTATCTCCATTTAATTACTTTTTTCAATTTTAACAGAAGCTCTTATGTCCACTTATAAATTTTAGAACTCTTGTATCTCTTTCGTAACAAAATCTTAAGTCAAATTAGGGCATCTTTGTTTTTGTAATATCGTTTTACAAAACATCTTAAATATAGCGAAACTACATCTTGGGCTAAAAATATTTTCTAAAACTCCAACGTAATAGATTTTGCACAAAATCGTTAGTATCTCCAAATACGATTTTTAGACTTAAGATGTTATGATAAAACGACACAGATATAATAGGTTTGCCCCACAAGCTACTTGTAGATAAACTCGAGCAAAGTTCAAACTGTGAGCGTATATCAAAGAAACTCGAAAACTTACTTGCGGAGCGCGTATATGTATGTAACTCGAAGTGACTTCGAGAAGTTTGTGGAACAAACCTAATGAATGGAAGCTTTTGAAAATTTTAATTCATGGAAAAAGTGTTTCAAATTTCACTTGAGTTTGAAATTTTAGCTGTATGCTAAGCTCGAAGTATTATGTTATTTAAGTGGCCATCAGTTTTCCGAATTCACTGAATTTTCAAAATTTTGAAATTATGTACTTAATTTTAAATTTTTACTTTTTTTGTTATATTTTCGAATTTGTATTATTATACACAGTTGAAAGTTACAGCAAGTTTGAATATTTTCACAGGTTCAGAAAACAACGAAAATAAATATTATTAAATTTCTTGAGATTTCTTATTTTTAGGATAATGTTTTGGATAAATCCGGGAGATTATAGAAATTTTGGTAAAATGAGAATATTTTGAAATGTACAAACTTATTGAGATTTTAGAAATTTTTATATTTTCCTAAATTTTGAGAATTTTATTTATCCTAAAACCCATCCTAAAATGTAAAAATGTGAAACATCACAAATTGTCGAAAAATTCTTATGTTCATGGTACTTATGTGTAAAAAATAGAAAATTCTTAGAATTCTAAGATATTAACATTTTTGAAAAATTCCATTTCCATTCCAAAATTTTTCCCCTTTTTGGAACTTTTCCAAAATTTTGAATTGATATAACAAAGTTTGATAATTTAAAATTTTTTTAAAATTTTAAAAACATCAACGTCCAAAATTTTTTTGAATCTTCAAGAATTACGAAAATATTTTAAACTTTCAAAACCGACGAAATATGAAAATATTTTCAACGTTTTGTATATTTGAAACTTTTACTTAGAAAAAGTTTGTTAGAATTCCTACAATTCTCAAAATTTTTGAAAAACAAAAAATTTCGTGTATTCATCATTGTATTGAATTATTGTGATTTACTAAAATTTCTCAAATTCACAAAGTTTTGAAAGTTTAGAAAATTTTGGAATTCCACTCAAGTTATTTAAAATGGAAAACTTCAAGAAATTCAGAACTATCAAAATTTTAAATTGCGGTGATTTTTAAATTTATATACACGATATATGTTGAAAATTCCCCCCCGCCCCAAGAATTGCTGCTGGGTCCGCCCCTGTGAATACCACTATTAAATAAA
>NW_023458563.1:30777324-30778996 GCF_013731165.1 Rhagoletis pomonella
GAAAACAGTTTGCTCAAGGCGAATTTATACAAGGTGGTGTTACTGGCGAATATAGATTTTCGCCGCGGTACTTCTTAATGTCAAAATGATGTGTTTGTTGTAATATGAATTCGCCTTGTTTACAACAAAGACATCATATTGACATTAGGAAATACCGCGGCGAAAATCTAAATTCCCCAGTAACACCACCTTGTATAAATTCGCTTTGAGTTTGCTATTAGTTTTAGGGAATAAGCAAATCGAAAAAGTATAGCATCTTTTGTCAGCTTTCACATGACCAGAATAAGTAACATTGGTGACAGCGCAACTATCTACATATTAATTTCAACCGTCCAGCTCTGCATCCCTTTTGCAGTAGTTCAGAGACAGTTCAGAAATTTGTAGGGCGTAACTAGCGCTTTGCCAGACTGTCTCTAAATTTTGCTGCAGGGGATTTATCGCGAACCAGTACTGGGTCTAAATGTACTATAAGCGCACCAGTTCAGAACTAGAGATTTTCCCCACAGAGTATGTGTTCCTTTTCTTTCGTACGTGTTTATTGATATATCTGCACTGTAATGTTTTCGGACGGTACAAGCTCTTACTGCCAATATAGGAGTATTACATATATGGATCGAAACATAATTATAAGAAAATTATGGTTTAAAAAACTAAATCTCGCTATTATAATTTCCATTCGTACTGTCATCAGGTATGTAACTTGAGTATAGAAATCGCTGCATCTTTTAGGCGCATCAATATTACATAGTTACATCCCAAGAATGATAGAATACAAGATTGCGCCGATCAGAGAGGATTTTTGAGAATAACTTTTGTGTGACGTCACACTGGTGCAATTACGAGAGAGAAATGCCAAAACGTGAGCAAGAATGGAAGAAGAAGAAAAAATGTTGCAAGGAAAACGTAAACAAGTTGCACCAGTGTGACGTCATGCAAACAACGATTCTGTCAAATTCGTTAAGAGAGGAATAGCGGTCCGAGATCGGCGCAACCTTTGTATTCTCTCAATCGTGTTACATCCCGAGCTAATAAAAGGGAGGTAATAATAAAAATGAAATCCATAGCCGCGACGTTATAGAGAACGAGTCCCAGATTGCTGATGCGAAAGTTGAAATACGGAGATTTAGGGACATGTTTGATCCTTTTCAAATGAGTGAAGAATCATAAGGAATTCATCTTGAGCTGAATTACTCACCGCTCAAAGCCAATGAAATTATAAACTCATTTTCGTTGTTTCCGGTTATCTTTTTTATGTAGCTCCACATTTTATGCATGTATGTATGTACTTACATATATCTATTGATTTTATATAAAGAGAATAAATTGTATTCAGTGCATTTCAAAATCTTATTTATAGATTATGAAAACAAAAACGCCTGGACTTCTTCTTTGAAAACCCCGCGCAATATCCCTTTTGGTTGCCATTATTTGAGCCAATTTTTCGTATTGCTTCTCGCGAAAACACAGAAATCGAGAGAATTCATTTATGATGACTTTTCAATGAAGCACAGTATATTTTACTTAATTTTGTTATAAAATTTTATTATTTAAACCCACGAAAATAACAATCGAAACATTCTACGTTAACAAAGTTCAAACTTAGAAAAACGGAACTACGATCAAAATATAGAATAGGTATAATCGTGAATTTCGAAGATTGATCGAAACGAAA
>NW_023458563.1:30779096-30846595 GCF_013731165.1 Rhagoletis pomonella
TTATTTCTGACATAACTTCACTGCAATTAACCTTTTCTGCTGCTGTCCTTTTTAAAATAATTAACATCCTAAAGAAATAACATTTTGTGTTGTTATTGTTGGTTGTACTAGGCTATTCTGATCAAATTGGTTTATGTGCAAGAAAAGACTTTCTTCGCATAACCACATAAGCCAATTTGATCAGAATAGCCTAGTACAACCAACAATAACAACGTAAAATTAAATTGATCTTAAACTCATTGAAATAACATTTTGTTTTTCAAGACCTTCTAATTTTTTTTTATCATGTTAGGTAATTTTTTAGCAAAAGGAACAACAAATTTTCGTGAGCTTGAATAATATTTAAAAAATATTGGTCGGGCCTCTTCAGTAATAGAGAAAATTATGTGGTTTTTTCATATTTTCAACGTTTTTTTTAAGTTGTTTCTCAATATTTGAGACGAAGAGAAAAAAATTAGTTAATCGTGCTCAGTGACCTTGAAAATATCATTTGTTTGCCAAAGATGTCGCTATAAATATCATCACCGACATAAAATTAACTTTTAATTAAGTGGAATTTCGGAATTTTTTCTCGTTTTGTTTTAATTTTTGTGTAATATCTAAAACGTTAGCCTGATCGAATAATTACTGATTTCTATTGGTTTTTGTGTCTAAATCCCGTTAAACTAATCACACGTTTCTTGCCATCTACCAACAGGGTTGCTTAAGTAGCTAAAAGGAAATTTTACCCGAGTTGTAAATTTGCCCCTCGTTATGATTACTATGTCGTACAATGATCCGAAACGGACCTAGGCGGACTAAAAGTTTATAAAACAATAAAGTATGACAACACAGCAGTGTAAAAACTAGGGCTGTGCGATTATTCGATTACTCGAGCAAGTTGGTTAATCAATTATTCGGTTAATCAATTACTCGAGTAATCAAGATTTCGATTACTCAAAACGATGATTAATCGAGTTACTTGAAATATGATTACTCAAAAAAAATAATTTTGCTCGTTAATAGAGTTTGCTCTGGAAAATGCTTATTTTCTTTTTTACATTCTGTATATGAAAAAAAAATTTGTTTTTTTAATTTTTGAAAACAGAAACGTTGTTTTCAAAGTATCAAGGAACTTTAACTACTTTATACATATGTAAAGAGTTGAAATGTTGATTACTCATTTTACTCGAAATGTTGATTAATCATAAAGCAAATTACTCAAATATTTTTTTTTTTTTGGTTAATCAAAAATCTTGATTACTCGAGTAACTGAACTTTTGAGTAATCATAATTTCCAATTAATCGAATAATTGAGTTATTTACTTTATGATTAATTAAAATTTTGAGTAATCAATTAATCGCACAGCCCTAGTAAAAACACAACTGCTTTCATTGGCACTCAAAGACAAAAAATAGTAGCTTTTTACAAAGATGATTTTTTAATCAAAATTTCTTGCATTCAAAATGTTAAAATTTAAAATTATTATTAATACAAACAAATTAAGCCAATTGACATTTATTAGAGAAATGTGGAGCACTTACCTGAATGTGATGCTTCCATTGCAAAATATTATGAAGAATTGTCGCTGTACTTCAATAGATTGTTACAATTTTTACGTCAGCAGCAAGCAAATAGAACTTATCGTCACTACACGCGAATAAGGGCGAGCTAGTGTTTTGACGGCGAAAAAAGACACGAAAAAAACATTTACGAAAAAGACGTTTAAGAAAACATAGATTTATACCTGGCGAAGGACTGTCACTTATGCATCATTCCCCAAAAACTCGACCACGAAAATAAGTTTACGCGTCTTTTTTCGCCGTGTTTATGCCCCTTTTTTCGTGGTCAACTTTTGAGCTCGCGCCTTTATTCGTGTCTAGTGACGTTATGACTTAAATATATCGTATTTACTCTAAATAATATGTTTTTTTTAACAAAAGAATAGTTGAATCTTTTGCATCAACTAATGTGTTACAGAATAGAAAGGAAAAAAATTTAATTTGACACTTCACCAAAATCAAAAATGTCCCAATGGTAACTCAAGTAATTCGTCTACTAATATGCTCCATAGCATAGAGGACGGTATACACCCCTGAGGGCAGCCTATCACTTTCCTCTGATGTTTTATTTTATTACCTGCTGCAGTCTCGGCCAGTCTGGTTCCTAACATTGTACCGATCTACCTTCGATTTAGGATGGCTACATTCCTTTTCTTTAGATCTCGACCTACTGCCTAGTTGGAGGTGTTACCAGGTCGTAAATGCACCAAGTGCTACGTCACCACCAAGGAGTGTATGGTGTAACGGCAATGACGTTAGGATGGTAGTTCTTATTTGATTGTCTATAATCTTCTCCATCGCCTTGAGAACGATCAATGAAAGGCTAATCGGACGAAAAGTTTTCGCCTGAGAGTAGTCTTTTTTCCTATCTTGTGTATGAATTTGACACGAGCTCTTCTTCACGCCTAGGGATAAAACGATACCCTGGAAGTATCGATACCTGTACTTGGAAGTAGCATTGAATAAACTATCGAAAGGTTTAGTTATCATTACCAAGATTTGGTTATAGTGACCAAGTGGCATAGTTGGATATGGCGAAATACATATCTAGTTCACGAAAGCCTGCAATTTACTTGAGACTTCTAGTTGGGACAAATGTATATTTGTCAACAATTACAAAACGAATACCTTGAGTGGACAATATTGTTAGTTGAATAAAATCATTGTTTAGCAAATATAAACAATGCTTTGGTTGATACAAGTTTTTAATTAATTTTGTGAACTTGCTGTACACTTGAATCAGCTATCCGTTTATTATTGGAAAAAAAGTTTCAGTTTGATACAAATAAAAATTTACTCGATGGTTGTTGTGTTTACTTTCTTCTTTTATTTGCATATATTAAGCATAAAAATACATACATATTTACATAAATAGTTACTAGTGTAAATAATACATATGTATGTATATGGTGGTAAGAATTTCCTAAAAAGAAACGATGAAACAGGAACTGTCGTGTGAAAACCCAGGTCAATATCTGCTGGAAGTGCTGGTTTAAGTATACTGCTTTGCTTTTTCCTTGGCTAAATAGATACTTTCAAATTATAATTCACATAAATTTTATATCCACTGAGCAACCCCGGTTGGCATCAAACTTTATATTTTTAAATAACTATGCGAACACTGAAACAACTCGCGGCGATGGCAAAACTGAAACTGAGACAAACAAGTCTGGGCATGTCATAGCACACACACTTTTCTTTCTCTACCTAGCACAGTGATCGACATGCCATAGCTTACAGAGCCAACGTTGCCACAGACACATGTTTTTTCCTACCTCAATTTCCTACCATAACCAACCAAAACCTACCAAACATTTTTTTCAGTTTTAATATTTTTTTTCAATGTTAAATTTATTAAAAACATAGCTAACATAACATTTAGTAAAACTAAAACACAGCTAATACAATAAAAACAAATTAGCTGCGTATAACGATTTATTTTACTGTACATACATACATATCGTCATTAGATACGAATAAAGACGCGAGCTCAAAAGTTGACAGCGAAAAAAGACGCGTATAAAAATTTCGGCGAAGAAGAACTCTTAACATAGGCGAGGGCAACCTCTTTCTCTCTTACGCGTCTTTTTTTCGCAAATTTTTTTCACGCATCCTTTTTCGCCGTCAAAACTCCCGAGCGTCGTTATTCGTGTCAAGTGACTATATTATTATTATTACGTCGGAGATACCCGCGTTGCGACCTAAGAAGATATATTGTGCTAAATCCTAGTTGTAATCGCTCCAATATTAGGCTATTTACAAAGCTCAGCACTTTCGATGATGCCATATTCCAAAGTTTCGATGGAGAATACAATCCTTCCACAAGGTGCATCAATCTACTATTCATGCTTCGTGGACAGGCACACTTTGAATATACTCTGGGGTTTCCTTCACCGGCCCACAAAACCTACAGTCAGTCTCTACAGAAAGACCCTTTAATTCAATGGGTACGTTAACTTGCAGTGTGTTGTCAGGTAGCCCGTAAGAGTTTAAAGTTCAAGGCATCTTTCGGAGCTCCTCCTGAAAAGTTATGAATCTCTTTGATTGTCTTATTCGCTTCGACTTCCGCCAGTGTGGAACAATTCCCAGCTAGCTCCTAAGTAGGTCTGCAGTGTATCCTTTAGATGTACCGCAAAAAGGCTCGGAACTACGCAAACGCATTTGGGCTCCACTCTTTGCAAGACAGTCGGCCCTTTCGTTGCCTTCAAACCCTTCATGTCCCTTAACCCTCCACAGCGGTATGCTATTGTGGGCTCCCAGGTGGTTCAAGAGTTCACAAGCCTTGATACCGTTTTAAAAGACTCTAAGGCTTCTAACGCTGCCTGAATATCTGACATAATATTTATTCTGGCCTCATTTGCCTTCTACGATAAAATTTGCGAACACAGACTTCCTGGAATCTTGGTCCAAGTACGCCATAAAGTATATATGGATGTTCGTATTGTATATTGGCAATAATAAGGGTATACGTTTGTACTGAGGAATCATGTTTGCGGCCGCTGTTATACGAACGCACCGATGAAATATTCATGTAAAAAAAAATTTCTAAAATGTTTAGAGATACATATTTTCTATTTTTCTCAAATAACTATTACTTCGTAGTCCCGAAACCTACCCAAATCCAATCAAGCCTACCAACCTACCAAATGGAAAAAAACCTACCAGTTTTGGTAGGAAAAGCCCATGTTTGGCAACACTGAGCAGAGCAATCCCAGTAGAAATCTTAAGCATACAACATCGCTGTTGGTGGCATGAGCTTGCTGCTGTGTATACATGCCAGTATAAATGAACCTTCATTTCCATTTAACACGCGTGGTTTCTCAGAGCGTATGCGTACCTTAATCATACACTTGTACTACTGCTGTATGCATATGGCTGTATTAATGTTTCAAACATACAAAAATGCATTAATGGAACAGTATTAAAGCATTCTTCGAAGATCCCCATATGTAAATGCTACCTGTCTGATACATTTTAATATACGGGGACATACAAACAAGTAGGCACTTACATATGCAAATGCATATCTTGTAAAAGCCCGTTTGTGCTGAAAATAGTATCGCACAACACGTCCGTTCACTAAAATTTGTGTACAAGACTGAAAATATGACAAAGATTCCACTTCACATTATCAAGAAATGTACTTAAAACAACGACAACGTACATTCGCTTGCAATTCGCTCGAATTTGAATTTATTCGTGGAAATTCATGACTACGCATGAATTGTTCACACTAATTCACTCATATAGCAACCATCCTTCAGGAATGCATACAACCGATTTCTACTGGGATGATTTCCACGCACACAGTCTCATTCATTGAATCGTTTTTATGCAATGGTCGGCATACTAGCACATTCAAACGATTCTATAAGTGGGGTTGTGTCAAGAATCAGCGTTGCCACAGACACATTTTTTTCCTACCAAAATTTCCTACCATAACCGACCAAAACCTACCAAACATTTTTTTGAGTTTTATTATTTTTTTTTTCAAAGTCAAATTTATTAAAAACTTAGCTAACATAACATTTAGAAAAACTAAAACACAGCTAGTACAATAAAAACAAATTAACTGCGTATAATGATTCATTTTACTGTGCATATATACAAATCGTCATTAGATACGAATAAAGACACGAGCTCAAAAGTTGACAGCGAAAAAACGCGTAAAAAAATTTCGGCGAAGAAGGACTCTTAACATAGGCGAAGGCAAAGAAAGACGCGTTAACCTCTTTGACAGCGAAGAAAGACGAAGAAGACTTATTTTCGCGGTCAACTATATTTGCGAATATACGAATTCCCCAAAGATTTTTTCCGGAATGATGTTGAATCCATGTTTACGCGTCTTATTTCGCAATTTTTTTCACGCATCCTTTTTCACCGTCAAAACACCCGAGCGTCTTTATACATCGGAGATACCCGCGTTGTGACGTAAGAAGATATATTGTGCTAAATCCTAATTGTAATCTCTGCAACCTTAGGCTATTTAAAAAGCTCAGCACTTTGGATCATGCCATGTTCCAAATTTTAGATGGAGAAGACAATCCTTTTCCAAGGTGCATCAATCTACTATTAATGCTTCGTGGATAGGCACATAGAATATAATCTGGGGTTTCCTTCACCGGCCCATAAAACCTAACTCCTGAAAAGTTATGAATCTCTTTGATTGTCTTATTCCCTTCGACTTCCGCCAGCGTGCAGCAATTCCCAGCTAGCTCCTAAGCAGGTCTGCAGTGTATCCTTTAGATGTACCGCAGAAAGGCTCGGAACCATGCAAAGTTATTTGGGCTCCACTCTTTGCAAGGCAGTCAGCCCTTTCGTTGCCTTCAAACCCTTCATGTCCCTGAAACCTCCACAGCCGTACGCTATTGTGGGCTCCCAGGTGGTTCAAGAGTTCACAAGCCTTGATGCCGTTTTAAAAGACTCTAAGGCTTCTAACGCTGCCTGAATATCTGGCATAATATTTATTCTGGCCTCATTTGCCTTCTACGATAAAATTCGTGAACGCAGACTTCAATCGCGAAGACCTCCGCCCAGAATATGGTTGGGTACAAGCCCATTGGCAGAATTTCCTGGAATCTTGGTCCAAGTATGCCATAAAGTATATATGGATGTTCGTATTGTATATTGGCAATAATAAGGGTATACGTTTGTACTGAGGAATCATGTTTGCGGCCGCCGTTATACAAACGCACCGGTGAAATATTCATGTAAAAAAAATTGCTAAAATGTTTGGAGATACATATTTTCTATTTTTCTCAAATAACTATTACTCGTAGTCCCAAAACCTACCAAAATCCAATCGAGCCTACCAACCTACCAAATGGAAAAAAACCTACCAGTTTTGGTAGGAAAAGCCCATGTTTGGCAACACTGTCAACAATGATAGAATACAAGATTGCGCCGATTGCAGCAGAATTCGTGAGAGAAATTTTGGCGTGACGTCACTGCAGAGTTGACAACTAAGAGCGGGAAATAAAACTGCTGTCTAGTGAAATGCTGAATTGTCGGTACCCAATACTTAAAAAAGGTTTCGGTACCCAATAATTCCTTATCGGTACCCGATACTGATTCTTTACATTAAATCTTCGCCATTATATGCATTTCAAGTTTAGAAAAAACTTTCATTATTCATTTATAGGATATCGGCTAAAACACTTGAACTTATCGCAACAGAGAAATATTATTTTATCAGTTTTAACCCTAGTCGATACAAGGTTCAAGAAAAATACTTTGACGGATGAAGAAGCCTTTCAGGCTTACGTCAACAAAACCGATACCGATTCGAAAATTGTCGCTAACTGGTTACAGAATCTGCCTACAAAAATGATATCGTCCGATTCAGCTGGAACAAAAATGCTTCAAACAAGTAAGAGTTTATCTGTATTATGGCCTCGAACCGACATGTATACATCTTTCATTTGAATCAGTATTAAAAGCTCTATTGGCTCCTACATTCGAGTTTTGATAGGCGAGTCTCCCCTGAACCGTTTTTTCTATATTTTTGGCTTATGTGCGCTTTTATTCGAACTAAATGTTTCACTACCGAGTATCGAGAGTATTGGATACTTAAAAGTATTGACTCAGTACATCACTACTGCTGCCATCTAGACTGTGACGCAGCAAAACAGCTGATTCTGTCAAATTCACTGAGAGCCGATTAGCGGTATTGTCATCGGCGCCACCTTCTGTATTCTCTCCACCGTGGGGCTGTGTGCATTGCTCAGCTGGCGCTCTTCGTATATGAAACACACATGTGCTCAGAGAGCGCTCAGCATTATTTAGGGGTGGCTCACAACCATGAATATGTTCCGCTCTGAAACCAAATCATGGTTCCCTCAACTAAGATTTGGTAATTATGACTAAACCATGTGTTGATAGAAAGCTTATCTGTATTAGCAGAGCTTAATGACATCCTTTTATGAACCATACGTTAAGTTGAATGGAATATGCTTCAAAAAAATATTTATTAGTATTTACCAAACCCTTCAACTAAATTAACGATTTGGTACATCCTAGATGAATATCAGAAGCTTTAATATATGTAGTTATAATTACCAACCCATGGTAATAGTTCCCAATCCTTGGTAACAGTTCCCAAATATTGTCAAAATTCGGGAACTAAATATCTTTAGTTGTCGAAACTAATCCTTTTTCTCAGTGTACAACACACCAAGCCATACAATCTCATTAAACTAAAGTTTCAAGAACGATAGAATACAAGATTACGCATTTCCGCAGAATGACATTTGTGGCAATGGGTAAACAAAGAACATGGCGAAGAACAATGAGTTGACGGTTGTGAAAAGGTATTTAACAAATATTATTAACGAAATACCAAAAATAGTGATTGTGGTGAAAGTGTTGTGGTGCCTGTCCAATGTGTTGGCTTTATATTGTTTAAATGTTCGCCAAAGTGTTAAAACGTTCGCTACATCGTGGGCGTAGTGCGCCCATTTGCAAGCTGAGCTTCGATAAAATAAATAAATCCGGAAAGAAGCTGCTTGCATTAGTTGAGCTCCAAATGCTTCAAGATTTGCAGGATTTTACAGGACCGGGAACGATGAACGGGAAGGTTTATTAATAGCGAAAACAGCTTTTCCTGTAAATCCTCTAAAACCTGCAAATCGTGAAGCACCTGGAATGCAACTATTGTATCCAGTGCAGTGATAATAATAATAATTTGGCACTGGGCAAAGACGAATGCATTGAGAACTTTTCAGTGTTTTGCTATTACCACACACAGAAGGGCAGGAAAGGGAGTGTTTGCAATTTAATCTTTAAAAGATTTCACCAAAGTGTGAAGTAAGTGTAGGAGCCACCAATAACATTTGCATTTACAGAAAGAGGAAGGGGGGAACACTCCCTACCGAAGGAATGCCGTCAAGGCAAAACTACTGAGCTCGTCCAGGCTGACGAATTTAGGAGGTCGATTTCGAAGGCACTTTAGCCATACCACCAGTAAATATAAATAAATTCCAAATTCCATGGCATGGAAGAGGACACGATTGCTAAGTCTGAAGAAAATGATGAAATGCTCGACTACCAGCCGCAATTTGCCTAATTTCAAATACTAAACAAGGACTTTATGCTTGCATTCACCGAGTTTGGCATGTATGTATTTGATATGTGCACATCCTCTGTAGATTTGTGGTGCAATCAGTTTGAGCAAATTGTACATTGCCTCGTAGTTGGAAAGGAAATTGTGGCTTTTACAGAAACTAGATCGTTGTATAGTGTGTAGTTAAATCCGCTGAAAGTAAGCTGTGATAACTACAAATTTATGACAATATTTCAAAATGATGTATTTTTTTATTGCAGGGTCATGGATGAGTGCTGGTGCGTCAAGAAAAACTTTTAGAGCGTCGTTGTTTGATGATTTTGCTTATAAAGCATGCGACTTGAATATCCTCATTCAAATCAAATAATTCTTAATTAATCATTAGGAATTCGAATTACTAAATGATCTTGAAGGTAAGCTAATAAGCACGAAGGCGTATTTTAGAGTTTATTCTTATCCATCTTAATTTTCTGTTCAGCCGTTGGTGACAACATTACTGGCTTCCTGTACATGCCAAACAATAATCATACACCGACCAAAGAAGTTTACGTTATCCAAAATACCTTTTGCGAAAAGCCAACAAAAGGTAGCGAAAAACTTTTCAAGGATGCGTTTCTAACCGTTATGAGCAGAAGAAATTAGTACAGGAGCTCACACCATCCAATGAACATTCCTTACGATTTAAAACATGTATGAAAAAGATGAAGAGATTGTTTTCCGTACAAAGAAGACACAGAAATTCATAGATGCAAAAGAAATTGCACCCGGTAAACTAACTCGTAACTATGTAAACCTCGTAAATAAACCAGGTTTTCATACAAAATTAAGCAAATTTACGAGGTTTACGCTGTTTATGATTAATTTGCAAAAGTGTTAATATAAGCAATATTATTTTTTGTAGAACGATTTCGCTCACTGCGTGTTTTGATGTGCTAATGCAAACTGACGATATTATAATTTAAATATGTATGCCAACTTGACTTTATTAGTGGCATCAAAAAGTCAAATCTAATTTAAACTCAAAAATGCACAAAATCGTGTCTTCCATAATTCTGTTTAATAAAAATGACCTAGGTACTAAAAAGTGGTATAAAAAATCTCAAAACAAAGTAATACAAATGCCGTAAAATATTCACGTAACCAACTATGTAAAAGTATACCATGATGAAAAAAGTAAATTGTACCGAATTTAAATGTTATGAGACCTCATATCGCTAATTTACTTCAATAATGTCATAACTAAACAAAAAAAAAAAACAAGTAAGAAAGTCTAAGTTCGGGCGGAGCCGAGCATTAAATACCCGGCGCAAATATTATTAGGGGATTCACAAGACGTGTTAACCGTCGTAAAATCTTAAGCTTAACACTTGTTTATGTAAAATAGCGGTTAAAATGGTTGGGGGGTTGGCTAATTATATATTCTTTATCAGTTTAAAAGAATTTCGGTTTAGTTAGAAATCCCCTAAAACCATTTTAATTAAAAAAGATGTTAACCTTAAGATTTTACGACGGTTAACACGTCTTGTGAATCCCCTATATATATATGTTCTTCACCTTTCCGAAAGCTACCGCTACATGGTGAGCCGGGGTGTATCAATTTTGAGTAAATTAGCGTCCTTAAATTTCGAAATATTGAAGATTCAAGCATTTCTGAAATTTACTATTATATGAAAAGCGGCCGTAATTTTAGTCCAATTTCAATAATATTCAAAGTTCTGCTTCTACGTGGCAAGCATAATAACCACACCGAGTTTGGTACAAATTGGTAAACCGGTTACCGAGATACATATATGTGATCATAAGTGGGCGGTGCCACGCCCATTTTCGAAAATTTTATCATAAACGTATTTCTTGGTAAAGACTTGTTGCAAGCATCATAAATTAGCTTCAATATTTACTGATTTATCGAAGATTTCGTATGTCTCTAAATTACCGTTATATGGGGATGTGGGCGTGGTTACTGTCCGATTTTAAAAATTTTCGGCCATTTTGTATGTTATACCAAGGTCAACAACTGTGCCAAGCTTGGAAGATATTGGTGCAGCGGTTACCAAGATATACACATGTAACCATAAGTGAGCGTGGCTACGCCCATTTTCCAAAAATTTATAATATTCTCATTTTTCGTCTAAAACTTATTGCAAATACCAATTTTGAGTGAATAATCTTCAGTAGTTACTAAAATATCGCAGTTTTCGTATTTCTGAAAATTACCGTTATATGGGAGGTAGGCGTGGTTATTGTCCCATTTTGCCCATTTTCAATACCATCCGTCCTACACAGAACAAAGTGCACGTACCAAGTTTCGTTAAGATATCTCAATTTTTACTCGAGTTATCGTGTGCACAGACGGACGGACGGACGGACAGACAGTCACCGCTTAAACGATTTCTCTTTTCATTCTGATCATTTATGTATACATTTGTCTATATCTATCTCGATTCGTTTTGCCTGTTACAAACAACCGTTATGTGAACAAAGTTATAATACCCTTGTGCACAAGTGCGCTCGGGTTTAAAGACACCTCGAGAAAAACGGGTTTAATCTTTTGAATTTACATATACCCCCATAGTAAAAATTAATACATATTTTGTTTCACTGAGCTACAACCAGCGTTGACGTTTTGGTCCAATTGGACCAAAATTGGTAGCTTCATTCTCATTTGGTAGCTTGGTTGGTTTGATGAACCTTTTGGTAGGCAAAAATGTTTTGCAAATACAACCGAATTGAGCACTAAAATTTGTTCGCTTAGTTTATGTTTACACGTTCAAACGATTTCTTAGTTTTTTTTCTATATTTTATTAAGCAGACAATTTTCTGCAAACAAAAACTAACTTCCCAAAGCTATGGTCGATCAGCTGTTGAAATAGAAAGAGAAATTACTTATCGTCTTGAAAGAAAAATTGATGATAGGCAATTTTCAATGTATGGGTGTATTGGTAAAAAAGTGCGAGTGTATGCAAATTGAAAAGAATTTGGGAATTTTTTTATTGAAATGCATAAAATATCTGATTTTGTATTTTTAATATTTTTATTGAGCTTTGTACCACGATTGTTTATTAGGAAAAATTGAAAAAGCAACCAAGTCTAAGCGGTAGAAGTTATAGCACTATTTCGGAGATCACCACATCTCCTCATCAGACTTCTTTTTTCTAGACTTCAGCAGGGATCGAACCTGCGAATTCGATGTTCAAAGTCAGAAGCGTTAACCACTGAGCTATGTACATCCCGTAAACTCTTGTTGCTAATTCATTTTCCTTATTCAACCAACTACTATCAAGTGCAGCTGATTTGCCGCTATTTAAACTCGACAGCGTGGTTGTTGTTGTCAATTCTATACATCCATTTGCTTATTTGCTTTTTTGTATAGTTTCAGGCAGGCTCTTCCTAAACTATGTATTTGTCAATGTTATTGTGGCTTGTTAACATTTTTTATTTTTAACATTTTTATTGAGCTTTGTACCACGATTGTTTATTAGGAAAAATTGAAAAAGCAACCAAGTCTAAGCGGTAGAAGTTATAGCACTATTTCGGAGATCACCACATCTCCTCATCAGACTTCTTTTTTCTAGACTTCAGCAGGGATCGAACCTGCGAATTCGATGTTTTCACGCACAAAAAAAAATGTTTGAATAAATCAAATTAATCTCAAAGATATTTACATTTTTTGCAAAATATTTTTATGGAATAAGTAAATTCTTTTATTTAAAGGCACGAATTTGTTTTGTTTAACATTAAAATTTGTATGAATTGTTAACTAATACTGTAAACAATAATATGTGTAGTTTTTATTTTGGCTGTTAATTTGTGCTGAAAATCCCGTAAATTCAAGGAATCTAGCTTTAATGAGGAAAAAAAGTTTGGTAGTTTGCAAACTGATTTGGTAGGCGTTTTGGTGCCTAATAATATTTTCAAGTGGCAACACTGGCTACAACTATGATATTAATTAATTGAAGTAAATGAGCGATATGTATGTACGTATGTAAACATAAAAGTTTGATCTCTGTGTCAACATAATTGCGGCCCTGAAAAGGATCTTTTGTTGATTGGCATATATGTATGTATGAAAAGGGCATAAATAAATCATATAGTCAGAGTTTTTTGGCTTTTCCTTTTCTTTTGTGGGCATTTTCAAAGAGTTCTTTATTTAATTTTCGTATTTTAAAGAACACTCTTGCCCTGAAAAATAATTTTGTTCACTTTAATGTCGCATTGAATTTTTGCAGTATGCTCAATGTGATTTTTTACAAAATCATTTGTAATAAGCAGGGAACGGATTTTTAGGACCTAAAAACCTATAAAAAAGACAAAATAAAATAACGAAATAGGCTGGAAAAAGCAAAATAAAATAGCGAAAAAGGCAGGAAAAGGCACTAGGTATTGCAAAAAAGGCAAAACAAAATAGCGGAAAAGGCAGGAAAAGGCACTAGGTATTGCAAAAAAGGCAAAATAAATCACTAAAAAAAGACAGAAAATACGAAGACCAATCAAAAAATACATTTATTTTAGAAATGTTTATATTACAAGTAAAAAGAGAAAAACTATGAACTACACCTTTTCCAACTGTATTTCCGAGAAACCTAAATGGGTTTCAGAAAACCACAAATTTATTTCAGAAAAGCTCAAATGTGTTTCAGGAAAGCGTAAATGTGTTTCAGAAAAACTCAGATGTGTTTCAGAAAACCGCAAATGTATTTCAGATATTCAATATGCCTTTCAGAAAAACACAAACCCATTTCAGAAAAGCTGAATTTTATTTCAGAAAACCGCAAATGTATTTCATAAAACCACAAATCTTTTTCAGAAAAGCTCAAATGTGTTTCAGGAAAGCGTAAATGTGTTTCACAAAATCAAAAAATGTATTTCAGAAAAACTTAAATGTATTACAGAAAAACACAAATGTATTTCAGAAATCCATAAAAGTATATACTTTAGAAAATGCAATTACTAATGTATGTAGTATGCATGGAG
Source organism: Rhagoletis pomonella (assembly GCF_013731165.1). Classification (NCBI taxonomy): domain Eukaryota; kingdom Metazoa; phylum Arthropoda; class Insecta; order Diptera; family Tephritidae; genus Rhagoletis; species Rhagoletis pomonella. Next base: position 30,793,171 of record NW_023458563.1, read on the forward strand.
ATAAACTTAAAAAAAAACTAATATTTTATATAATACGCAGTTAATATTCAATAGTAATTTTATGCGGTAACGAGTAATAAATTTATTAAACGGAATTAAAGGATAATTGCACGATTTGCATGATGGACATGCGCAGAAAACCAGTCGTGCGTTTGCTTCCATGTGGACATTTATTGCACGCAAAATGTAGTGGACCTGTCATTGTAGAAGAAAAGTGTCCAATATGTCGAGGAGATATTGAAGGTAAGTACTCGTACATATAATAACATATACATCCAAATAAATAAATAGCATTTTATATTTACCTATTTATGCATATAAACAAATTTTTGTGTGCAGATAACGAGGTTCTGGAAAAAAACTCGTTACAGGAAATATAACAACGTGGACAGATTGCGGATTGTTGAGGCCGCTAATAAGGGAGCAGACTGGTGCAGTTTAGCATCATCTTTAGATATAGTTTATAAAACTGCTAACATGGTATTGAAGGTAAGTACTCGTACATATAATAACATATACATCCAAATAAATAAATAGCATTTTATATTTACCTATTTATGCATACAAAAAAAATTTTGTGTGCAGATAACGAGGTTCTGGAAAAAACTCGTTACAGGAAATATAACAACGTGGACAGATTGCGGATTGTTAAGGCCGCTAATAAAGGAGAAGACTGGTGCAGTTTAGCATCATCTTTAGATATAGTTTATAAAACTGCTTACACATCGGTGCAATCCGGCAGAGTCGTGACTCAAAAACGAGGTGGAGGGAATGAAAAGAAGCTGACTGAAAATGTGGTAGCTGTAATGGTTCGTTGGGTGGAAGAAGACTGTACTGTCACCTTAAAGCAGCTAGTCTCCAAAGTGCAAATGGAGTTTAACAAACATATTTGCACATCGACCGCTGCAAACTACTTAGAGGGTAAATTATTCACCCTCAAAAGCGTGCACCATATACCAGCGACGATGAACACGTTGGAAAACAAGCGGAAACGTTCCGAATTTGTAACAGCTTTGAGTGGTTTTATTCAGCAAGGAAAGCAAATAGCTTACATTGATGAAACCAATTTTAACTTGTTTTGTCGTCTTGCAAAAGGTCGCGCACGATCTCGGACGCGAGCAGCAGTACTACTGCCGCCATCAAGAGGACCAAATGTACATTTAATCGGTGCTGTAAGCGTAGCGGGTGTGTTATCGATGGAAACGCGACGCGGCTCTTTTAAAAAAGAGAGTGCTGGAGAGTGAGTGAAGGGAATTCTCGAGAAGTGGACCGGTTTGGGAAATAATTTGGCGGACTTAGTTATTGTGTGCGACAATGCACCTTGCCATGCTGGACTGGAGCAAGTTGTCGCCAATAATGGATCGGCTACACTTTGCGTCTTGGGCCATACTCGCCAATGCTCAACCCCATCGAAAACGTATGGACGAAAACAAAAGCTTACGTAAAAACGCATATTTCACTACCCGCTGTGAATGGACCTGGAGTGGTCGAAAGGCATTTGCAGTACTTGGAAGGCGTAATTCACGAAGCAAAAGAAACCATTGCTACTGCGGATTGTGCTCGCGCTATACAACACTCATTTTTCTCGGATGCTTTGGCATTACGCGACATGCCTGTAGGAATGCAATTCTTTTACTTAGTATACCCGAGCGCACTTGTGCACAAGGGTATTATAACTTTGTTCACATAACGGTTGTTTGTAACAGGCAAAACGAATCGAGATAGATATAGACAAATGTATACATAAATGATCAGAATGAAAAGAGAAATCGATTAAGCGGTGACTGTCTGTCCGTCCGTCCGTCCGTCCGTCCGTCTGTGCACACGATAACTCGAGTAAAAATTGAGATATCTTAACGAAACTTGGTACGTGGACTTTTTTTGGGCATAGGACGGATGGTATTGAAAATGGGCGAAATCGGACAATAACCACGCCTACCTCCCATATAACGGTAATTTTCAGAAATACGAAAAGTGCGATATTTTAGTAACTACTGAAGATAATTCACTCAAAATTGATATTTACAATGAGTTTTAGACGAAAAAGAAGAATATTAAAAAATTTTGGCAAATGGGCGTAGCCACGCCTACTTATGGTTACATGTTTATATCTTAGTAACCGCTGCACCAGTATCTTCCAAACTTGGCACAGTTGTTGGTCCTGCTACAACATACCAAATGGCCGAAAATTTTTAAAATCGGACAATAACCACGCCCACATCCCATATAACGGTAATTTAGAAAAATACGAAATCCTCGATAAATCAGTAAATATTAAAGCTTATTTATTCAAAATAGATGGTGGCAACAATTTTTTACCAAGAAATACGCTTATGATACAATTTTGGAAAATGGGCGTGGCACCGCCCACTTATGATCACATATATGTATCTCGCTAACCGTTCTAGCAATTTGTACCAAACTTGGTATGGTTATTGTGCTTGCCACATAAAAGCAAAGCGTTGAAAATTATTGAAATCGGACTAAAATTACGAACGCTTTTCATATAACGGTATATTTCAGAAATGCTTTAAACTGCAATATTTCGAAATTTAAGGACGCTAATTTACTTAAAATTTATACACCCCGGCTTATCGTGTAGCGGCAGCTTTCGGAAAGGTGGAAAACATATATTTAATAATTGCGCCGGGTATTTAATGTTCGGCTCCGCCCAAACTTAGACTTTCTTACTTGTTTTTTAATAAATTCGCACACTCACAAGTACTGTTTGGTCGTTGCTTATATAATTCTCACTTAATTGGGAAGACGATGGGGATACAAATTTTGGGAACATACATACATTTGTATTTTTCTGAAATACATTTGTGATTTTCTGAAACACATTTCAATTTTTCTGAAATACATTTCCGCTTTTCTGAAATAGATTTGTGGTGTTCTGAAATACATTTGTGGTTTTCTGAAACAAACTTGAGCTTTTCCGAATTAGGTTTTCGTTTTTCTGAAAGCCATATTGAATATCTAAAATACATTTGCTGTTTTCTGAAACACATTTGAGTTCTTCTGAAACACATTTGCGTTTTTCTGAAAGGAATATTGAATATCTGAAATACATTTACGCTTTTCTGAAACACATTTGAGTTTTTCTGAAATAGATTTGTGGTTTTCTGATATACATTTGCGTTTCTCTGAAATACAGTTGGAAAAGGTATAGGTTCATTATATGAAAAATTTGTACTTTGAATCTTTTGACTATTTTATCCTTTCGAGTTTCTAACTCATAAAACTTTAATCTGTATATATGTAGTAACATTGAACCACAAGATGCATTTTGAAGTTTTCTGGCAGCATTTTCATTCGATTTTCGCGAAGAAAAGCCTTGAATGTACTAAATGTGCGCTCGACGCAAGTTGATACAAGTGAAGCCCAATTTAAATATGGAACGTTTGAAATGTTCGTATTATCAGGAATAAGGTCGTTTCCCTCGCCCTTTGCAACTTTATCCACACCCCTTATTGTCTCCAAGCCTACGCTAGCTGAGAAAACGGCTTTCAATTTTTCTATAAGCGGCATGGGCATGTGTATATTAGGTATTCTTTAAAAAAAAATTGTAAATGCTATAATCACTTTTTTAAAGGTAGAAAAGGCAAAAAAAGGCGAATATCTTAAAAAAGGCAACATCAAATGTGTATACATATATGGAATCAGGGAAAGCTAAATCGTGGACATTCTTAATCGAATATACTCTATCTCTTTAGCAGAAAAAAGGCAATTTCCATAAATTCCGTTCCCTGGTAATAAGCAAGCCGTCTTCGTTCAATGCCTTAAACACTGACTCAAGACTTCGCATATGGACCATTATAGAGGAGCCTCGTTGGGTCGTTGGTCGTCATTGCTCCTAAACGACGTGCTGGAAATGTCGTCCTGCAACTTGTGGCAAATATATCCCGCTAAATTCTCGAGTCTGTCTTACTCTAAATCCTCGAATTCCGCTTCTTCAACCGGCCACAGTTCTGCTTTAGAACTTAAGTTCTTCAGCAAAATACCTGAAAATATGGCAAAGTATATATGTGTAATTATTATTAATACAATATATTTTTATATTTAAGCTGGATGAAATAGATAAACAATTATTTTAAATTACTTGCAAGCAGAGGCTGCGTGATTTCTATGTCTGGCGTATCATCCTCTTCTACATTAGGATAATACGCCCCTGTTGTGTCCTAGCAGGTATAGTAAGTACGTAAGTTGTGTCCTAGCAGGTAAGTCCTCCTGTTGATCAGGATGATCATGAAACCCGTAAGCAAGACACCGCTTCCTGGAGTCGACGTAATGAACCCTAACATTTTGAACATCAACCCAGTCATGTGTCTAAGGAGTATAATTTGAACGTGAGTTTTAATATTGAGGTTTAAATATATAGTTACCTTAATTCACAAAGGCCCTAAACAACTTTTTTTTTATTTTACAGGAGAAGCAAAAAGCATTATAAAAATAGTATCAATTTGTGAATTAAGACAACGATATGTAATATAGTAAAATACTGTGGTTGTTCACGCCCGCCTGGTTATCGTGTTATCTGGTTATGTGGTTATATTTTTTATACAGTTTACAACAATAAAATTTTGAAGCATTCGGTCCAGTTTTGGTTCTGCAAATAACCCAGACTTGCTGCCCTTGTTATGGCCTGCGCCACAGTATGCGGAAATCGTTTCGCTGCCGTCTTGATCTTTTGGCGGTGAGCTCCAGCCACGGTCAAGTTACTTGCAGAAATCTTGTGAGTTATTGTCAAGTCCGTGCTTGTAATTGACAATAACTCCAAAATTATTTCCTTTTTCACAGGTTTCCCATTAATTAGGAAACCTTGATCAAGGAAATGATTTCGAAAAAGTTTTAGCAAGTGCGGCACGTCAGCGAAAACGTAAATCCCTTGGTCATTGAAAATAATTCTATGGAAATGAGAAGTACTGTAAGAACTGAATTCAATAAGTTTTATTGTGATTATTTACCACGGCTGGTTTTCAGTTACGCCTAGGTCATTAAAGAGTGAGCTGACCAACCGTCCTCCTTTGAGGAGGATTGTCCTCCCAACGTCAGCGAAAACGTAAATCCCTTGGTCATTGAAAATAAACCTATGGAAATGAGAAGTACTGTAAGAACTGTATTCAATAAGTTTTATTGTGATTATTTACCACGGCTGGTTTTCAGTTACGCCTAGGTCATTAAAGAGTAAGCTGACCAACCGTCCTCCTTTGAGGAGGATTGTCCTCCTCAAACGTGATTTGTCCTCCTCAAAAATATTGTCCTTCTCTATCCCCCTTATGAGCAAAAATGTCCTCCTTGTCCTCCTTTTCAAGTTTTATAGCAGTAATGAAATTTTCAAAAAATTTCGTTCAGAATATTATTATTTTCTAATCGTACACATTCATTGTATTTAATAAGCGTTTACATTGTTCAAGTTTCAGTTAAATGATGTAAACTTTTGATTCAACTAATCGCCTGTGAAAGTTGAACAGTGTAACCGCCTTTTAGCCTTCCTCAGTAATATTTTACCCTCTACAACATTGAAAGATTAGTTAACGACGCGTCTCCACAGGCGGAAATTATTGCCTGCCGTATGTCATTTTGTTTGCCACAAACATATGTATATATAAGTTTTATCAATGGCAAAATTTGTGTATGGGAATTTTTTATCTTGATAAAAGATTTTGTAAGATGACATAAAATAAGTATGTTCGTTGCATTGGAGCGCAATTCTGCTTAAAATATTTTAGACAATGTGTTATTTCAAATCCAAGTATATAATCAAAAATAGCACAGGTTTTCCCCTTAAAAAGCTAATTAGCTATTTGGGTATGTATAGGTATCACGCTACCAAAAATGTAATACAAATTTCGTCACGAAAATTTTTCAAGAAATTTTTTTTTATAATTCTTCTTAGCATTTCCGAGCATTACTAGCGTTAACTTTGAAATAACATAAGTCCTTCTGATTTACTTAGGCTCTTTATGAGTATTATTACTAATACTATTGGTTTTAAAGTAAAAATTCTATTCTAAGTTAATTAACTTTTAGCTTTTCATGGAAATTGCTAAAAATTCTATCATGTAAGTACATGTCATCAGTAAAAATAAATCTCGACGTGCTGGAAAATGACTAGGGATGTATTTTAATTTAACATATCTACATTACGGCTGCCATAATCCTGTACCCATCGACTAAGACACTTATCATCCAAATCAAAAAAGAAGATACAAGTGGATATGGTGCCAATATATTCCTTGCAACAATGTTGCCATTTTTCATCAGTACGGCAGTAATGCCGCTTTTATTACGTGCCTCGAACAGGCCCTGATTTATGATGATGGAACGCTCAAGTTCAGAATTTTTAATTATAAAAGAACAAATTTATCTTGACGGTGACGTAACTTGGAAAAAACGGCGCCTTTAACGTGGTCTTGAATGTTTGCCTAACTACTATTAGCGAATTTCCGCATATCCTATAACGCACTTTATGATAATTTTTGCCAATTTTTATATGCATAACCTGCAGATAATTTAGGTAGGCTGTCTTAAGTGAAGCCATTCTAAAAGACTCACCCAACAAGGACTGAAAAAAGTGCTTCACTGCATGCTTCCTAGAAAGGTGTTTCCTATTTACAATTTACGCGAATATACTTAAGTATATGTTATATTACTTAGCATTACAAATAAGATTCAATAGGCGTTGCAAGTCTAAATACAACTATTAGATATGAACCTTAAATGAATTCCTTAAAGATGTATGATTTTTATAACTTAAGAAACACTTTCAAAGAACTTCTTCAAACGGCGTCCTACAAAAGCCCTTCTGAAAGCTCTTTTTTGAGTAGCGAAAGCGGAAGCCCTTCAATTTGTGCCGCTCCATACAAAAAATTAAGGAGACAGGAATAACTTTCAGAAAGGCCTTTTGGATAAGATTTTAGCTCCTGATATTATCTACTGGGAAGTATTTAAGTATGTATGAGACCTCAGTTAAATAAGATTTTAACTAAATAAACTAAACAGAAAGAAGATATTCAACATGTTAGAAAAAACGGTTTGTTATCAGTTTTCGACTACTAATGACAGAAGACGTACCCTTTTTTCATAGCAAAAATCTGCTAAAAATTAGAGGAGTGCCTGCATTGGTCTTCATTAAAAAATCAGGACAATTTAAGTGTGGATCAGGACACCAGAACAATTTGTCTAAATCAGGACAAATCCTGTAAAACCAGGACAGGTTAGGCAGCCCTAACCTAGATATTAAAAAATAAAATAATTATTGGAACGGGGAAAAATTAGATTTCGCAGGCGTGTTTAATCCAATACAAGCAGTGTTGGCACTAATCGATTGATTTTTTAATCAATTAGTTAATTCGGTTAAATTTCATCCGATTACAGTTAATCATGATTAATTGTAATCTGATTAAACAGTTAATCGTAACCGCGATTAAAAAAAAATAAGATTTTTTAAATATAAACCCTTAATTTGATTAAGTAGGTTTGGTGATAAATTAATTTACGCTGGAATTTTCCTATGCACACAAAGCCAATTAATCGGGTATGGCTAGTCGGGTTTCCTCATCAATCTGGTTTGGTGTGCATTTTCATTAAGATCTATAGCAACAACGTTTTACAAACTAGGTTTTAATATCCCTCTGCACTTGTGCGCTGGGTTGTAAAAGTTCCCAGTTTATGTATTACTAATAAGAAAAATTATATATTTTTTTATATTATGTGCTTTTTATAAGCGTAAAATACAAAATAATTACTATAACTGGTGTTTGGTTTCAAATTCGGACAAACTCGACAACCTAATAAGATTTTCCTTTTAATAGAATTGACGATTAATGATTAAAATTAATTAATCATAATCGCAGCCAGCGATTAACGATTAAAAAAATGTAATCATTAATCGCTCAGTTGATTACTATTAATTAATTTTAATCGTCAATCGCGATTAACATTTTATTCATTAATTTTTAATCGTTAATCAGATTAACATTTTGCCAACACTGAATACAAAACAGCTATTTACTTATTTTTATATTATTTCTTTTTAAATATTTTCTTATAAAAATATAGTTCATTCTATAACAAACACCATACAAATTCACATTTAAAACTTTCAGCAAATATAAAAATTCAGCGAATTTTTCGCCAAAATTTTACACTTTTTTTTAGAATTTTGTGAAAAGTTTTGCGTGTACAGTTTTATAACCCATGCAATTTAAGTATAATAAATTGCGAGTTTCATATGTCTACAAAATAACGTTTATCTTTGGCATTTTTTTACGGTGTCACTCATTTTCTTCCATACAAAGTATGTGACATTTTTTTATATGGAAGAAAATTAATAACACTGTCAACAAAAAAAAAATCTAAAAATCAACGGAAATATGTTTCGGTTTTATAATTATGCAACGCAGTGTGCTATTAACTTGTTTGACTTGTGTTTAGAGCAACCTTGAAATGTTTTTGCTTCTTTTAACAATGTTAATCATGTTAACTCATTTTGCAGTCGAAGTCATAAAAGATTGGCTGTTTCCACTTTACCATGAGAGCTGAAATATAAAAGGTCTTTATAAAGGTTTTATATTCTTTTAAAATCTTGATTATAATGTTTACCTCTTAACATCCCTACCTGTACGGAGTTGACGGGGGCTAATGTTAAGTCCTACGAAACATCATAACAGTAAAATAGTCTTACTTCTGTGCCTCATTCATGTGGGTAGCGGCTGCCAATAACCGGAAGACTGGGGTTATAAGTCCGCGCAAAATGTCCAGTTTTTGTGCCCAACTCTGAAGTATGCGGGAGTGGAAGGCATTGCTTATATAGCAACCTGTATGCTTTCGTACTGGCAGCATAAACGATATTGACTTCGCAATATCCTCTTCCTCCCATTTTCGTCGCTTCGACCCAGACTTCAGCTTTGCTATCTGACCTTTGGTAAAGATGGAAGCTAGTGCTACTTCCACATTTTTCATTTCGGCAGCCATTCCATCCAAACGTTTTTGCAGTGACTCCATTTTCCACGCGTGCCTCTTCAATTGCAGGTCGGACTCCCGCTGCAATGCAGCGAGTTCGGTGCACTGCTTTTCGTTTTCCTTTTCGCGCTTGAATGTCTCACTTGAAGCAGGTGAAATATAAGATATTATTAGATTTACACATTAAGATCTGTTTATTAACGTACACTTCCACTTCGTGAAGATCACTATCATAGTACACCCAGTTACGAATAGGTGATGTCGAAGCATCAGCAGTACCGTCCCTGGGCCGATATTCTTTATCGCCTTCATTTAAACCAACTAATAAACCACTGACATTAATAATATAATATTTATCGTATAATGTTTGCTACCTTCGCAATTTTGTAGCTCAAGGACCTCCTCGACGATGTCATTTTTTGACTCATACACCGCAGCAGGATCTATTTCCCACTCAAAAACGGTGGGCACGGCTTCGCGGCGAAGCAAGTAAATGATTTTTACCCATGGAATCCTTATCCGTAAAGTGGTTCATGCATATTACGCTGGTGTCCAAATTGTATGGCTTCTCCACAGAACTCTACCCACTTTCTGGCCAAGGTGTCGTCTTGGGGAAACAAAAAAAACTGCATTTGGGGGCTTTACGCCTACGGCTGCTGCAATTAAGCACACGACACGACATTTTTATGAAGTTTTTATACGGAATAAAACTTGTTTTTCTTTAAAAAGCACGAACTACTGCGATTTTCCACTTGAAATTCACAATTCACTTTGCCACTTGTTTCTAAGCAAAAAGTTTGTTTACGTATTGCCATAAACGTCAAAGTCAGCAAAACCAAAGGTTTCGGGAATGCGTCACCTTCAGTTCATTACACCACGCTAAAGATTAACATTCAGAACAATTTTACCATAATTTCAGAAGTACACAATATATGGGGTGTTCCATACCAAAACGCACGGGGTTCACACTTCATTTGTTTGATTTGTTTCAAATTTTTAGGGTTGATGCATAAACATAAATAATAAATAAATATGAAATTTGAGCTGGATTAATACATTTTTAGAAACTTTACAGTACAAAAACAAAAACAAATCGATTTAATAGTTTTCCAAATATCTCGCGAACGGGTTGAGTAAAAAATTTGAAAAAAATTACACATACACATATCAAAACTCTCTATGAAAAAAAGTGTTAAAAAAACTTTTTTTTCTTGAAATATTTTTCACATACAAATCTTTTGTTAAAAAAAAAAGTTTTTGAATATATGCCATCTCAAAAAAAATTGAAAAAATCACAATGGTAGCTCTGAGTATTGCACAATATTTAAGTATAGTATTATAGGGTGCACTCTACAAAAATTTGAGTTATGAATTTTTCTTTACACCAAAGTTTAGTAAAATGAGTACATTACAAATTTACATTTTTTTTAATTATTTTTAGAATTTGTTTTTGGTTATGTAGTCATGTAATTTTAGTATAATAAAGTGCAAGTTTTAAACTACTGTAAAATTGCGTTGATTTTTAATATTTTGTATACCGACGGCTTTTTGCACTTTTTTCTTATGGAAGAAAATGCGCAAAACCGTTTTCAAAGAATATAAAACAAATTAACGCCAGTTTTGCAATCGCTTAAAACTTGCACTTTATTATACTAGAATTCAATGGGCTACTAAACTGCATGCTCAAAAAAATTTTAAGAATTTCTAAATTTGTGATGTACTCATATTACTCTATTTTGGTGTACCGAAAAAATTCATAACTCAAATTGTTGTAGAGTGCACCCCATAATACTATACTTAAATATTGCGCAATACTCAGAGCTACCATTGTGATTTTTTCAATTCTTTTTGAGATGGCATATTTTCAAAAACTATTTTTTTTTTTTTTAAATTTGTATGTGAAAAATTTTTCAAGGAAAAAAATTTTCAAATACTGTTTTTAATGGAGAATTTTGATGTAATATTTTTTTCAAATTTTTTCCTCGCCCCGTTCTCAAGATATTGTAATGTCTCTACAAATGTATTAATCAAGCTTCGTTGGCTTAGTTCGCAAACGTGCTAAGTCCACTTTTTATGAAAATTGAGATTTTAATGCAGTTAGATACCACAACTCAAAATACATCATTACAAAAACAAAAGTTACCGTAATGTCGTTCTTACTTGTTGTTATGCAGTGGTATGGAAATGTGCTAAGTAAAAAATAAAAATAAAAATCAAGAAAAAAATATAAACGATAATTCGAGAAAATATTAAAATATCTCAACGAAATTTGGTATGTACCTTTATACAAGGTAGGTTGGTATTAAAATGGGACTGTAACTAGAGATGGGCATGGGCCCGCGGGTACGGGCCGGAATATTAGCTGTCAGCACGAACTCGTGTGGGCCTGGGCGTTCAGTAAAATTTCATAAAAGCACGAAAAGGCACGAAAAAGCCCGTTGCTAATACTAAAAATTTAGATGAGCTTTTGTTTTTATACAAAAAAAATAGTACATATTTAAAACTCTTTTGATAAGAGAAAAGCAAAAAAATAAATATTTGGAGACCGATAGAAAATATATGATACTTAATAGTTTTGTTTACAAACATATCTGTGCATAAAATACCTTCCACTTTTTCTACTTCCCATAAAATATATTATAAAAATCTTTGATGTAAAATATTGATTCGCTTAAGTAAATATACATATGGACATAAACACAAAATTAAAAATATGTACATATCGAGCCCTAACTGCCAAAATAACGTAAGCAACATTTATTTCAAAATTTTCTTTTTGATGCAAGAAAGTATCTAGATAATCGAGGAATATTTCTGCATCAATAAGAAAATTTTGAAAAAAAATGTCGCTTACGTTATTTGGCGGTTGGGGCCCGATATGTATACATACAATAAAATTTGGCCCTTTATTTCCGGGCTGGGGCGTGTCCCGTCGTGCCGGGCCGCGCCGTGCCGGGCCCCACTAAAATTCTTAACGTGCGGGCTTGTGCGTGTTTTTGAAAGTTGATTTTGCACTCGTGCCGGGTCGGGCCTGAAAATTTAGGCCCGTGCCCATCTCTAACTGTAACTACGCCCACTTCACATATAAAGGTATTTGCGAAAAATGCAAGGACTACGATATTGGTATTGGAAATTGGTATGTGAAGTAGAAATTTGGTAAAAGATTATTATTATGAAATTTTTGTAAAATGGGCGTTAACCCCCCGCCCCCACTTACGATGAAATGCTGTATCTCAGTATCCCATTCACCAATCATTACTAAGCTCGGTACGAGCCTTGCTTAGGGTCTAGCTAAGAAATCTGTTGAAAATCTTTGAAATCGGGCAATAACTACGCGCTTCTGCCATATAACGGTAATTTACAGATACACAAAAACTGCGATAAATCAATAACTACTAAAGCTAATGGACTCAAAATCGATTATTGCAATGACCACTGAGCAAAAAATTAGACTATTATAAATGTTTGGATTTTGGGCGTGGATCCGCCCACTTATGACCAAAAATGTGCATCTCGGTAACCGATTTATCAATTTCTACCAAACTCGATGCATTTAATGGCCTTGGTACGAAAAAGAAATTCGTTGCAAATTATTCAAATCGGACTAAAATTGCAAAGGTAGTTTGGAGAAAGTTGAAACGACGATATTTCTTACCTGCGCCGGGTATATAAATTCGGTGTCGTCCAAACTTATACTTTACTTGTTGTTAATTATTTTCCTTTATAAATGGTACATAAATTTACGACTTAAAATAGTTACTTTTGTTTAACAGCAATGAAATACGACGGTATTAGGTTATTATTCATTTTAAAACAATAAAATATATTTAAAATAAACAACAAAATCTTTTAACAATAAAAAGTAAAGAAAAACCGGTTGATAGAAAATGTCCGAAGTCCAAATTAAAAGTGCAAAATCATAAAGAGAAAATGTGGTAAGTCCCAAAAGAACTTAAAAGTCCGGAACAGCTATATTTTGAAATTGGCCGATTATTGGCACTGTAACAAGGCGAACTAAGGAAGAAAACTGCATTTACAGATTTCGAAAATATTAACAACGAAAAGAGTTACACGGTTTTTTGTCCCTCCTGAAAAATTAAAAAAATGGACTTAGCACGTTTGCGAACTAAGCCAACGATTTATGTTTATGCATCAACCCTGAAAATTTGAAATAAATCAAACACATGAAGTGTGAACCCCGTCCGTTTTGGGTTGGAACGCCCCATATACTAAGTACTAGTCGTGACTTAAAATAGGCTGAGCCTATAAAATCTATGTAATCAGTGTAAATATCGTTTACACTCATATACATGTCAATCAGCTTATGTCCTAACAACATTAACATTTACAAGGACGAATAGGCGCGAGCCCCCCACCCCCCTAACCTTTAAAGTTTACCTTCTATGTAGTATACAGTACTAAGAAATGGCAGCTGGAAGCAAAATTCTTTGCCCGGTAGTAAAAAGCATATAAATCACAGTTTCAATCTTTATACAAAATTTAGGAAAATTCAACAAAATTTCAACTTTTTATCTGAATCTTTACAACATTTTTGGGTATGCAGTTTTCTAGCCTATACAATTTTAGTCTAATGAAGTGCAAATTTCAAACAGCTAAAAATCGCGCTGATTTTGGATAATTGTTTTTTTGAAGACTACTTTTGCGGTTTTTTTATATTACAAGTGTAATTTACAAAAAATGGCGTTGATTTTTTGAAATTTTTTTGTTAACAGTCGCCCGCATTTTGTTTCATAAGAAATTCATGCTTATATGGAAAAAGTCGTCACCACAAAAAAAATTCTCAGAAATCAACGGGATTTTTTAGCCAATTGAAACTTGCACTTTATTAGACTAAAATTGCATACCCAAAAATGTTCTAAAGAAACAGATTAAAAAGTTGAAACTTTAATGAAAATTTGTGGAATTTTCCTAAATTTTCTATAAAGCTTCTAACTGTGATTTATGTGGTTTTTGTTAAAGCTTGAAAAATTAGCTCGAAAAACATTACGAATATTTAAAAAAAAAATCAACACGTGGTTCCTTGTTTGAGTCACGTATAACTGCGTACTTAGTCCTTCTCTCAGTCGCCAGGATTTTTTTTAAAGGACTTTGGAATTTAAAATATATGATTATTTCAAAAAATTATCTAAAAAATTCAGTGTAATGTAGTATAAAGATAAGGGTATCAAATATACGAAAAAATTCTGTAAAATTATAACAGAATAAATTTTTTGGTGCATAAGGACGAATGGGTATGGAAAATCCTTTAAAAATTTTGTCCTTAAAAATCCTTGAAAATTTGCAATATTTATTTTTGGAAAAAATATTGTTTGACGACTAATATATGCACATACGACCACATCATCGAATTTCGTGATGCAAACTTTGTTAACTTGAAAAGATAAAATTTATTAAAAGCGCATTTTCAGTACCTATTCGTCCTTGTAAACCAAACAACTTTATTCAGCCTTATCATGACTTTCATTTTCCCCGAACCGGTTCACTTTTCACTTTTGGTTTCCATGGTTTTGCTATAAGCAGATGACAAATTTTCGGGTGATTTTTTTTTTTCAGGCGAAACTCAGGATAAGGCAGATTGTGTTTTTAAATTCAATCAAATGTTCTCTTTCATTTGATACCCATAATGTTATTCTACATTGCACTGATTTTATTAAAAAATTTGTTTGAATTAATCATATCTTTAGAATTTCAATGTCCTTTGAAAAAAATCCTGGCGTCAGAGTGAAAAACTAAAAACGCAGTTTTACTGTATTTGGCCCATAGTTTCGTGAGTATATCGTTTCTTTCGTGTGTTCTGAAATTTTTTTATTTTTTGTGGCACAGTGTCATTCATAGTTTTTAAATATATTTCATGAAAGCAAAAAATAAAAATAGTTGACCTTTTTTAAAGAATCAGTGGTTGAAATTTTCTACTGAAAGGGTTAAGAAAGCTTTAGTTTTAAAGTTTGATACTAAATTAACCTTTTTAAATAATTTTTTGTAAAACAAATCAGCAAGTACATATCGTTCCCCGCATGCCAGAAACATGGATATGTAAAAATTGAAATTTTGGGAAATCAAGTTTGAATTTTTTTTACGAGACTTAACTCTGCATTCATGTAATAGACATTGTGAAATATTTGGTTTCCGTGTACGCATGGTATTCTGGGTTTTGGTATAATATGGGGCATCCAAAAGTTAATCAAGTCAACCCAATAACTCAAAATTGATTGTTAATATGAGGAATATTTGCAAGAAAACGAGTCAAAAAATTTAAGTTTATTTAGTACTCCACTCTACTTACTGAACTAAATTTATATTTGGCTATTAGTTAAGATTGTCTTTTCAAATGGAACCATTTAGTTTACACATATATTTTAATAAGGATTAATCAATCAACTACATTAAAATTTTTAAATAAAGCTTTCGAGGGATATTTTTATATGTCAACCCCCCCGCCCCTTTTCCCCCCTCTCCCCCCTAAATTCGATCCTGGCGACGCGCATGACGACAATTAGAAACATACACATAAATGTACATATACAATTCATACTATACTTTAATCTATCGAAATCGATTATGAATGCACAAGAACTTATACACTGAGGGAAAACAATTTTCGAATAAAAAAAAACGTGCTAAATTTAAAAAAATACGCATATGAAAGAGCACCAACCCAACTCGTTTTAAATTTGAGTATGTACGTTATAAAATATGTCGGTGTGAAGTGCACAGATGCTTTTTCGTTGTACGAAATTATAATTAAGAAAAAAAAACAATTTTTATTTTATGATCTGTCTGATGGTAATTGAACCCGAGCCCTCTTGGCAGCAACCAATTGTATCAAACGTCTTTGCCCACTCAGCTACAGCCATACATGTAAACGTGTTTTCAAATGTTGAGTTTGAATCTACATCACAGCCAGGGATGCCGTTTGGATCTAAATAGATCCAATTGGATACATTTTTAGGCGAGTTTTTGCGGGATACTTATTTTTTCCGGTCAGTATAAATGTGGATACTTTTTTAAATAGGCCAAAATTTTATATTTCTTATAAAGTTTTTTTCGTTCAAAAATCGATTTTCATTAAAGATGGTAGAAAGCATTACGTTTTCTGAACGTATAAAGAATCGCGATTAAGCGTGAAATTAAAGCAGTTTATTTTTTGTGAACGAAGCAATGAACATATAAACAGATCTCACCAAAATAGGTATAAGCGCAATTGCTTTAATTAGCTTAAAAGGATGCTTTAAGCAAGATCTTAATATACATATCGTCGTTTAAAGTACAAAACCGCGTATCAACAAAATGCAAAACCGCGTATGTGACGTTGTATAAATTATTTTCTAGAGAGTAAAAACACTCATATTTTTTATAAAGCAATCGCATTTCTGGCTAGTATATTTCAGGACGAATGGATAAGGATTGAGCCAAGAGCTTGTGTGAGGAAATCCAATTTTTGGCAGCAAATGTCAGTTACGCGGTTTTGCAAAATGACGATACGCGGTTTTGTAATTTAAACGACGATATACATATATAAAGTAAATTATACTCTTTCTGTAGTAATATCTTTCATATCACATATTTTCATTTGTTAATTTAAAAAGAAAGAAGATTTCAATGCAGTTCAAAAAACTAAATTTGATTTATTTAAGGAGACTTTTATGAATTTTACTGAAAAGACTTTAAATATACTCTAAAAAAATTGTATCTATTTGCGCATATTAAGGGAGGTAACCAGTTTCCTCTTTTAATGTGTGCAAATTCGCACGCCGTGTAATAAAATTAATCATTTCCTGTTTACTCTTACATACCAAATTTGTCGCAAGAGCAAAATTACACATAAAATGTTTAAAACAAAGTATTGTTTATTATTAGTAGGAAATGAGTAGTCCACTTGCAAACAGCGTTATGTGATTTTATAATACAAAGTCATAAATTTGAAAAAGTGACTACGACAACAAGTAACATTTAAATTGAATCTTTTTATTATTTGTAACATAACATAACATATCATAAGATAACATTAACAGTCTATACGACCTAAAGCAGCTTTCTAAGTTCATCAGAAGATTGATACTTTTGAAAGTTCATTAATAAGTATGATAGCGACTTTTGGAAGAAGACTTAACATTTGATGCTATTTTTTCAGAATATAAAAAGATTTTGCACTCTGTTGTTAGTGGACATGAAACTACTTTAAATACTGGTACGTAATCCGCCAAAAACTAAGAATCGAACAAATTTTACATAGCGCACTTTGCAAGTAGACTACTCAAATGTATTTGTAGTTTGAAAATTTTTGCAATTTTAAACATTCTATATATGTGTATTTATATGTATATTTTAAAGATCCCAAGTTCAAAATCAAATACTGAACATCTTATACGTATATTTATACAGATTCTTGTTGAAAAGTAGATACTTTTCAGTAGTAGTTTTACATGCTCTTTTTAGAGTGTACTTGCTACTTATTATATTTACTTTGCAAAATACTTATGCAAAAAAAATGTACTTTATAAATTGAAATTACAAATGCTTGATGTTATGCACATGTATTCCAAGTCCTTAAGATGGGTTAAATTATGTCTTTTTCATGAAAATGTTTGGTTTTCTTACAAATTATGAGATGTATATGTAACAAAAAAAATTGGATACATTTGGATACATTTTTGGCTTGGTCAGGGATACATTTTCTTGAGACGGCGCGGCAACACTGATCACAGCGCGCGATTAGTGCATTATGTCATACCAGGTATGTGTGTACGTGTGTATGTGTTGTCACCGCTGTGCATGCTTTGTGTACATATACTTTCTTAATTACATATGAAAAAGCATCCGAAGCGTGCAAAACGCCAGCCGTGCAGTGAAAAATGCTCAATTTTAATAAGAGCGTATTTGGATTGAATATTTCCATTATACGTAGTGTATGTACAAAGGAAAAATCCATTCTGTTAACGTTTTTCACGTGATTTAAATACGAGCATTTTTAAACGGTAATCAAATAAATTTTTTTTATTATTACAACACGTTTTTTTCTCAGTGTACTATTCTTTCTGTCAACGACAACCTCCACCCTACTACAGCTGCAAGGGACACTGAAATTCTACGCTAAACTAATGGGTCGATTATCGATAGCAAACGAACTTCAGTTGCGTTGCTAGTTGCCAAAACGATATTACAGATGACAACTGGCAACTTTTAACTGACAACTGTAGTTGCTAAAAAGTGTGTATACAGGCAACTACATTTTTGTGGTTGCTGGGAAGGTTTTTGGAGCGTATTTAGGAGCGAAAATTGAAAAGTTTGTCGTATATTTTACTTTTTAATAATTTGAACGATATTAACATTTTGCAATGCAGTTTGCTTTTACAGAATATGGTGACAATAACAAAACAATAACTTGAAATTTTAGTTCTCGTGGAGTACGCCTTTTGGCGAAACAAAAGCGAACACTCATTGCAAATTGTTTCCTTTATCAATTGAAGCACCTCTTTTAAAACTACCGACACACCAAATTTTCCAAATTGAAGTCATTGCTGTAGCACTTCCATCTGCGAAAAATCGAAGAGGTGCGCAAGCTTTTATGAGCGGAGGTATTGAAGTTGAACGAAGTGGTTCATCTGTTTATTAACCAATTATACTACGGCTTCTTTTGGAAATCCTCAATATGCTTTGAAAATGAACACAAAACCTTGAAAGCATTAACTTTTGCTTACAGTGCGCGGTAGCTCTAGAAGATTGGAATTATCATTTAAATGTCGCCTGATTGAGGGCCGTGTTCACTTCTCTTCCTCTTAAACAAATAATTGTGCTGAACTTGGCTTTATTGCTGTCTTTTCTTTAAAACTCTTTATTTTAATAATTTAATTTTACTCGAACAGCTTGTTTACAGCCACATACTGGTTGTCGAACTGTCAAATTTCGATTATCGATAACTCTACAGCAACTGAAAATAGTTGCGATTCGTAATACAAATTTTCTTTCCAGTTGCGTTGCCAGCAGGCAACCGAACCGTGGTTGCGTTGCTATCCGTAATCGACCCATAAAATAAGTCACATCGATTTTCAAACAACTCAACAACACGCGAATAATCTGGCACTGTAAGGGTATCAATCAAGCCCTGCCATCAGTACCTTCGGAAAGAAGGAAATCAAAAGCACAAAAAAGTGTGTGTTCACATAAAAGTGTATTTCCGATTAAAGTTGTTAATAAATTAGTACGCGGAAATTCCTAGTCTGTGTTTTAAATTAAAGCTCAATCTTTTAAATACTCGGGTAAGTTGAAATATTTTAATTTAGATCGCGCGTTTTCTTGTAATAACCCGAAATAAGTGGGCAAATAGCATAAGAGTACTCTTTGCTAGGTCCAGTTGCCACTGTAAATATTGGAATCCACATTATTAATAAACCAGTGCGCCGGAAATTTAAATATTAGTACTAAATTAAAGTTTGGTCCTGTAACTACACGAAAGATTTTGATTTCGATCGTGCGTTTTCATGTAATAAACCAAAATAAGTGGGCAAATAGCCTAAGAGGTTGCTAGGTCCAGTTGCCACTGTGAATTTCGGAAGCCACATTATTAATAAACAAGTGCGCCGTAAATTTAAATATTAGTGCTAAATTAAAACTTAATACCTTTGTAGAACAGCGTTCAGTTTTGGAAGCGCTCATCGACATTTGCTACAAAAAAAAATTAACTAAAACAATGCATCCATCGCGTTTCGCTTAGTGGCAGAGGAAGAGGAAGAGCGGTTGATGGCGCAGAGGCTCGAACGAAGAAATTTGCGTGATACCTACCACAAATCCCTTCGAGTCTTCAATCTAGAGTCAATCTTTGTATTTTTTGGAAAAACTAAAAAAATTCATTGATTGCTAGCTTATTGGTCCAAATGGATGAACAATTCATTACCCCTTTATTGCTCTGTTTTGGCATTACTCTATACATTTTTAAATAAATAATTAGATATTAAAACGCCCAACTTTACTACAACCATAGAGGGAACTACATCCTAAACGTTATGCTTGTAAGTTACTCCTTTTTCCGCATTTATCTATATGGGAATTTTTTTAGATATCGACAGCTGAGTTGAAGCTCTACCTATCTCGGCAGCCGGTTCGAAAATGTCCTATCTCAAAAAATGGCTCAAGAGCGCACTATAGCAACATATTTTCCAATTCTGAGAGAGAGCGTTTTTCAATCAAATTCTGACGTAGGGCGTTCTTGAGCCATTCTCTGAGATTTAGTGTTTTCGAACCTGCTGCCCAGATAGTTCGAGCTTCAACTCAGTTGACGATATGCTTATTTGTACATATTTATGTTCAATATTTAGCTTTGCGTGCCACGATTCCCTCATATTGAACAACACCGAATTGCGTGATTATTTTGAGAGGCAATATTTGCAAGGAGCGAGGAATGCCTGGTTTTTAGGTATTGTTGTTATATTAATATACACTTGACCGTAATTACACCCTTTGTATATTTTCAACAGGGGACGCAGGGTATTCTTTAGAGCCGTGGCTGTTGACACCTCATAGAGCTCCAGAAGAAGGCCTAAGGGAAATGAGGTTTAACGCAGCACATTCAAAGTGCCGAAACGTTATTGAGCGCACCAATGGTGTACTAAAACCCGCTAACGATGTATTCTTGGCGCAAGAGAACTGCACTATACAGCCGAAAAAGCTGCAAAAATCACAAATGTGTGCTATGCTTTGCTTAACATTTGCATTCATTTCAAAGCTAATGTTGACATTGAACTTGAAGTGTTGGAGCCTGAAGATGCGGACGTAACAATTGCTTCTCCGCAGTAAAGCGTAGTAGCACAATCAATTAGAACAAATATAGGATCCGCTCTTTAAATAATACGCAAAGCCTGGCAAAAACGTCGTTGATTTTTTCTTTTTTTTTTTCTAAGCCATTGGACATTATTTGAGTAGGGCGAGTCGTAGCAACTGACGAATCAGTAGTTGTGTTAGATGAGTGCACTAAGGGCACTCCGCGCTAGTTTAAACTTAGATCGCTCAAACTGCATTCATATCTAACAGTTGCCTGACATGTGGTTGGCCTTAGTTTAAATCCACAGTGTATATTATTTCTTAAATATTTCTTAAAAATTTTAAATAGCAAAGCTTACATTTTTTCTTTACAGATTTGTATGCCGCAAACACAACAATCTGGTAACATCTGCTCCAACTAGCCGTGCAACAACTACAATTTATCCTCAACAACTACAATTCATCCGCGGATTAGTCTCAACTGTGCCTACAACACGTTACTTTTCGCAATTCAGAAATCAGCAACAACCAACGTCCAGCATAAGTACCGGAACTACCACATCAACAATTGTTGCCACAAAAGCTACTGACAACCGAACTACTCACGTACTCATAAATCGCTCCAATAACACTTTAATCGGTGGTAACACTACACAATGCCTGCAGAACGCTAAAATTTTGAATAAACCACCGACAAATATTGCAGCGACGGCCGTTATCGCTAATAAGTCTCCAATTAATCACAATACTCATTCTCCTGCCATACAAGCTATGAAGCTGCGACAACAACCCCTGCGCCAAAACATTTCGGCCTTGCAACAAATTAGGCAACAAACACAACACCAGCAAAAATAACAGCAACAACAACAAAATATTCAACTCAGCAGGGACATCTCTCCCTGCGACAACAGTCGCTGCCCCGCCCGATGGTACTTCCATCACAGAAGCTGGAACTACTAAGCCTGAGGTTGAATCCGAGATTGACATTGTGATCAACAACGTGGTTTGCTCGTTCAGTGTGCGATGCCATTTGAATCTGCGTGATATTGCTCTCAATATTCCCAATGTGGAGTATCGTCGCGGGAACAGTATGCTGTCAATGAAGCTGCGAAGACCTTATACGACTGCGTCCATCTGGTCATCAGGTCGAATCACCTGCATAGGTGCCACGTCTGAAGAACAGGGGCATCAGAGTAAGATTGAATATATGTATTTTTAACCGACTTCAATTCGTCGGAATATTTTTTTGATGTATGTTACCGCATAACTTTGGACCACGTGAGCCGATTTCGAAAATGCTTTTATCGGAAAGGTGCCAAGTAGATAATTTCAGGAGTTAAAAGCCCTTCCGAAAGGCCTTTCTTAGAGCCAAGAGGCCTTCCACTCTACACTCCTTTCTTTTTTGTATGGAGTGGCACAAATTGAAGGGCTTCTTCTTTCGCTACCCATAGAAGGCCTTCCAGAAGGGCTTTTATAGGACGTACGTACGCCTTTTGGAGGAGTTCTTTTAAAGTTGCTTCTTTAATTTATAAAAATCATACATCTTTGAAGTATTTGCTTAAAGTTTATATCAAATATGCGTTATTGCAACTGAAAATGTTTATTGTAATTTATTTGTAATGCTGAATTATATAAATTTATGCATTCGCGTAAATTGTAAATGGATAAGCCCTTCTAGAAGGCTTGCAAGGAAGCACTGTTTCCAGCTTTTCTTGGGTAGGCCTCTTCGAATGGCTTCACTTAAGAAGGCCTACCGAAATTATCTTCTGGGACTAAACATTATGCTGTATGCATAAAACTTAATCAAATGCTTTTTCGTAAAATTTCAGACCTTTTACTCTATTTGTTCGAATAAATTTAAGTGAAAGGTATGAACTTTTAAGAAGAAGCAATTGCTTTATTAATGCGACCCATTGTCTATAGCAAATACTATAACATTTACAAAATTCTTTCAGTCCTTATGCTAATGCCACTACTGATGGCTTTTGATGTGCAATTAAGCTCACGTTTGGGCATGCTGGAGACGGCCCTAGTAGGCTACAAAAATATGTGCGGTAATTTGGAGAAGGAATTAACGAATGCCAAGCAATTACCCGTGGCAGATCAATCAATAGAAAATGTCATAAGCTCAGAAGTCTATCAGCATACAAAGAAAGAGTGGATACCAACGTTCTACAGTAACCATGTCCTAAAGCGCAATATGTGGTTGGTACGTTCTTGCTCTTTGAGTGAAATTCGTTTGCTTGCCCAATAACTCGCATAACTAATTCTAAATAAATTCAAGTTGGTAAGGCGTTAAACAGGCGATCGCGACTCTTGTGTTGCTGGACCGTTTAAAGCACCCAGATATTCAGTATATGAAGATTTGAGTATATAAAAGAATATGAGCTTTTGACAAAAATAAAAGATCAAAAATCAACAGTAACTTTTAATTACTTCAAATCTGCATTTAAATTCAGCCAGCTACAAAACTGCGTTTTCAAACGCTTTGTAAAACATTTAATTAAAAAGTTTCACTAAATATAAAGTTAAAATTTTTAATTTGCAGAACTATCTTTTGAAAAATAAATCAAATTTTAAAAAACAAAAAAAAAATTGGTTTAGCCGACCTAAACCATTACTCAAATTTGTTACTAGTTAGTAAGCATGCAACTATGTGTACATTAAGTACTAAAAACTGTCAACGTTTGGGAAACACTGATTTACTTTCGGCCCCGCTATCAGCTACAAAGATGCATAACTGCCGAAAGTACACCGGTACTTCCTTTACGATATCACTTGCTTATATAAGTATGTATCTTATCAGCTGAACATCATTATAGTCCAAATATACGTTGGAGTACACATCACCCGCTTCCGCATTCTTGGCACAAAGTTCCTCTGAGTTTGAATCGGCGCTCTCTTGAGGTATTTTCGCCCAAACATTTTGGTCCTTCGAGCCGGATATGAACCAGCGACCTATGGATGTATTTACATAATATTTACATATGTATATACATATGTACATCTTATCAAAAAACTTAATAAAATGGATTTATTTTTGGAATTTTATGTATATTTAGTGTACCCATACATACAGTGTCGGACAAAAGTATTGGCACAGAGAATTTTTCGCAATATATGCAAAGTTTTTTATTCTAATTTATTTTCAAAATTTTTTAATAAAAATATAGTTCGTACTTCACCAAAAAATATAAAAACAAAATCTCTAAACTTTGTGCAAAACTCAGGAAAATTCAATAAATTTGCATACTAATTTGCAACTTCTTATTCAGATTTTTTAGAGAAATTCTAAGTATGTAGTTTTATAGCCCAACTAATTTTAGTATAACAAAGAGCAAGTTTGAAGTATCTAAAAAATTGCGTTGATTTTTGGACATTTTTTTAGTAGAAGGTGTTGCTCATTTTCTCCATACAAAAAATAATTGTCGAACATACTTTGTACGGAAGAACCTGACTGAAAAAAAATTGCAAAAAATCAATGCGATTTTTTAGCACCTTCGGGCTTGCACTTTGTTATGCTAAAATTAGTTGAGCTATAAAACTGCATACTTAGAATTTTGCAAATGCAAATTTATTGAATTTTCCTGAGTTTTGCACAAAATTTAGAGATTCAGTTTTTTATCTTTTTTGGTGTAGGACGAACTATATATTTATAAAAAATTATCGAAAACAAATTAGAATAAAAAACTTTTCAGTTATTGCGAAAAATTCTCTGTGCCAATACTTTTGTCCGGCACTGTATGTATATACATCTATCCCTAACTTTAAGATCCAATTTTTTATTTTTTTTGCAATCCCTACGTATTGCAAGGCTGGCGGCAATGTTGAAGTCAAAAGCCTTCAACGTTTGGGAAACACTGATTTACTTTCGGCCCCGCTATCAGCTGCAAAGATGCATAACTGCCGAAAGTACACCGGTGCTTCCTTTACGATATCACATGCTTATATAAGTATGTATCTTATAAGCTGAACATCATTATACTCCAACTATACGTTGGAGTACACATCACCCGCTTCCGCATTCTTGGCACAAAGTTCCTCTCAGTTTGAATCGGCGCTCTCTTGAGGTATTTTCGCCCAAACACATAGTTAAAATGAAAACCCTGTACTAAAACACATCTCCTTTAAAATTTGTATGACACTTAAAAAGCCCTACGAACAGAATTGTATGCGTTGCGAGTTTGGTTTTTTGCATCTGTAAAAAATTAAAAATGTCAGCGTTTCTACATTTTATCAACGATATATGTATGTATGTAAATGTTCATACATATGTACTACAGATCTCATTTTCATTCTTTTATATACACTCATGTAAGTATGTATCAAAATGAGCCTAAGAAGTTAAGTAAACAGAAGAAATAAAAACACCAATATTTAAAATATGATTACATCATAAGAAAGAGTCTTTTCATTTTAAAGAAAACATACACTCTAAAAAATTTTTGTTTAAATTTGCGCATATTAAGATAGGTAACCAGTTTCCTCTCTTAATGAATGCAAATTTAAACACTACTTGCTTAGTTTTACTTATCATATGTGTGGCGTAGAACAAATTTCAAATTTGTTTTTTGAGTTTTAAACATTTATTGTTCACATTTTCACAGTTTACACATAAAATGTTTAAAATTTCCTCTAAAAAATTTTCGTTTAAATTTACGCATATAAAGAGAGGTAACCAGTTTCCTCTCCTAGTGTATGCAAAATTAAACACTGTCTGTTTACTTTTACATATCAAATTTGTCACGAAGCGCACACAAGGGATGGGTTTTGGGGGTAAATTTATTATGATATAAGAAATTTTGATAGAAAAAATTTTCTTTTCCATTTCTAATGCGTCATTTTGTAAGAATTTTTCTTTTTTCTTGAGAGCTCTTTAAAGTTTAACTGCGAATGAAAGCATTGTCCTAAAAATATGCAATGCATACTCACTTACTGTTGGTTTTTACACTTTACAGGCTAAAAATGTTTACCACTGATATGTACTTAATAAGCATTCGAAGATTTAATTTGCTAACTTCGAATTCGTTCCACCAAAATGAGCTACATGATAAAAATACAAGTTCATTTAAATTTTCGTTATTCGAAGTATTATAAAATTATAAACCAGAAATCGACGAAAATGAATAAAAAAAGTGTAAAATCTTAGTGAAGTTATTTAATTTATTTATATTAGAATTCTTTTGTAAAGTTTTGTATTACTTTTGAAAGTTGAGTGCATCTTTAACTGTAAATTTTTTCATGATTTAATGATCGGATCTAAACCATCTTTCCTGTAAAAAAAGAAAATAATTATTGGAATCGGTTCACGCGGTGCAAAGTTATGCGGTGGAATAAATTAAAGAAGTAAAAATACTCCGAAGAATTGATAACCTCCTCTTTTTTAAGCCGGTTTTAAATAGTCTGAGTTCTTTGTAAATTTTATATAAATAAAATGCAATTGATGATACTTTAAAAAGTTTATTTATTTATTTCATACTGTATAAACCCTTTCCCCCCAAAAATATATTCCTGCGTGCACCCCTGGCACTTAGTATTTATTATTTGTAAAAAATATATTTTTACCTTCAAAATGTTTGTAATTTTAAACATTTCATGTGTATATTTCAAACAACTCATGTTCAAAACCAAATCTTGAACATCTTGTGCGTATACTTGAACAGATTCTGGTTGAAAAATAACCACTTTTCAGTAGTAGTTTTACATGCACTTTTTAGAGTGTACATAACTAAAAAAAATATACACGTTTTTGTATTTCGCTTACAAAAGAAAACAATTACTGCAAAAACTAAAACAATATATCACAACTAAATAAAACTTATGTACTAAATAAAAAAAGTTTGATCGCTACATATCTACCCTGAAGAGCAAAACTGGAACAATAAAACGGAAAGTTAAATTTGTGGTAATGTACTTTTTCAATTTATTGACTTTATTATAATTCAAATTTGCATTTCGCCTTACCGATGTTTAGCTTAACGTTTAACAATACAAATTTTTTAAGATTTGCAGGTGGAAACTCAGTAAAAAATTACCAAACAAAAATTGACTGCATTGTCCAGTTTTGCACCCTCTTCATTATTATTCTGGGCCATATGCACCGCGACCTCTGAAGTGATCTATTCTGCGTGAACCTACGCCCTATAGGGGAAGGCTTTTAATGTAGCCTAGCACTTTCAATGGCGTTTTTTTCCAGATTTCAAATGGATTAAGTGTAGCATCACCCAAGTGAGCTAGTCTGCGCCTAGCAAGAGCATCACATTCACAGAGAATGTGTTCTGGCGTTTCCTCATCCAGCTCACAGAAGCGACAGATATTTGTTTCTGACATCCCTATTGCGAATGTCGACTGGCTCGCTCACCCTTCTATGGCTGTTTTTTAGTCGTTGGAGTTTGCGTTTATAAAATTTACATAAGAAAGTGGTACTATAATGGATAAAAAGTAAGTCAATCGAACTGGAAGTTGTAAAAAATTGTGAAATATACATACATATGTATGTATGTGTCTGAATTACGGATCAAAAATTATAATCAACAAAAGGCAACTTGCGCGGTTGGTCGTGCTGATGCAGGAGAGTGCGGACATAGGCAGAGGAATTTCCGGAAAGAGTAGGGGAGGAAGCTCCGCTTCTATTGGGAAAGATACATATACAATATCTCTTGTGCATATAACTCCGGCTACGCCATCCACAGTGTTTTTGCGCAGAACCAACATCAAAAGTTTACAAAAAATTGCATAATTTATCGGAAATTTGAAATCTTTATTTTAAATTAAAGTTGAATTCTTTCACTACACTTGTATGTTAAAGTTTTTAAACTCGGCTCACGCGTTTGGACACAAATACCCAACATCATTGTACCAATATCTAAACCGTACCGTATTTCTTAAACTTCCATAAAGTTTATTAATGAGGAAAACAGCTTTTCCTGCAAATCATGTAAAGCCTAAAAACCGTGAAGCATCGGGTACGCAACTTCTATTCATAAAACTCACCTATGTACATACACTTCAGCTTCCAACTCCGAGGGATCCGACGAATCTCGCAATTCCCTCCTTGCTTTAGCCAACTCTACTAATCTATTAGCTTCCACATCATCTTCCTCATCACTAAACCATATTTCAACTGTGTCCATTTTTTAAATTTTATAATAAAATCAATTATTTTAAAAATGATGTAAATAAAACACTAAAGAAACAAATGTAAACAAAAAAACAGCTGTTTACAATTCTGTCAACCATTCACAATAGTACACATTTTTATCGATCAAGTTACACAATAGCAAAATAAAAGATGATCGACTCGATCGACAAATTTCTATTCTACTGCCAGTCGACACTCGTAATAGGGGCCTGAAAGATTAATTTTACTGAGGTGATAGCGAAGGGAGCAATGTCCCGTATAGTACCCAGTGAGAGTTTTTAGGTATTCTCTGCCTAAGTTGAGTAGTTTTTTTTAAGCATATTTTGAAGGGCAGATAAATCGTTTGGCTTGTCTCTGCCCTGGACATTCCATCCAGTGCCTGTTGAACATTTTGCTTACCCAGTTATTTATGATCTCCTTTATGTGTGCTTTGGTGAGCCCACAAAATGCAATCATATACTACCTGACTGTCCGACAAAATGTAGATATATGTATTTCGAGGATGTGCCTCTTCTAAGGCATTCTCTGCCATATATTTCTATTGCATGAATCTCCGCTTAAAAGATGGTTGGGTCTCGATTTTTTGATGTTCGGCCCAAATATGCCAGCCCCAGTTTTACCATTATCAAGTTTATATCCATCTGTGTAGCAAACCTCTCCATTCCAGAGAGCACGATCTGCAATGTATACCTCAAAATTTCTAGTTTTAGAACTATTGCGTCACCATTTGAAATATGGGGTAATTGGCGAATTTCATTAGGACCCTCAAGTGACCCGTCATATTTCCGATCTTCAGATCAGAAGTGTTTAGGATTCTTATGCCGCAAAATAGTAAAGTGAGGTATTCCAACCAAGGCGCTGAGTGCATCAACAGGGCAGGTCTTCATCGCGCCTGTTATGTAAATGCAAATCATTCGGTGCAATTTAGTTAGTTTTGTGCTTGCAGTACTTTGTGTTGCCTTGGTCTACCATGCCAAGGATGCGTAGGTTACTACCGGCTTTATTACAGTATTAAATGACCAATAGGTCAATTTAGGGGTAAGGTCCCATGTTCTACCAAGAAGTCGCGAACAGACAAAGAAAGCCTTTGTCGCCTTGTTGATAACCACATCCAAATGTGCATTCCAGTTGAGTGTTTTATCAAGAGTTACCCCCAGATATTTTACTTCACTGGAAAATTCTATTTGTGTCCTGCTCAGTTTAGTCATAGTTAACTTTCTCCTTCGAGTAAATGGTACAATAATAGTTTTCGTAGGATTAATAGTTACTCTTTTATCCTGACACCATTTTTGTGCGATACGTAGGGCTTGTTGCATGCGGTTGGTGATGGTTTCGTCATGCAGCCCTGTTATGCAGATTACCAGATCATCCGCGTAACCCTGAGTATCAAAGCCTTGGCGGTTCAAAAGGTTTGAAAAGGAGTTCGTCTATAACCATAGTCCACAAAAGGGGAGAGAGTACACCCCCTTGAGGGCACCCCTTGTGGCTGTTATCGATTCTGTCGTGCCTCCTAATTTCATACTGATTTTACGTGTTCTTAGCATTGATGGAGCTATATTTTTAGACTCCAGAGCTTTCTCAATTTTTAAGATGAGGCTATGAATGGCTGTCTCAGTGGATTTGCCTGGTTGCTCGGTCGCGAAGGCGATGTCAAACTGGCTTTTGTTGGTTGCGGCTGTTCAGCTGTCTTTTCTCGTAGCTTGACCATGCCAAAACGATAGTTAATGTTGCACACCCTTCTCCTGATAATATCAGCAGAAATTAGGTCCACAGAAATGGTGCCTTCATCTACCATTGCCCTGCGTACGCGATTGGGGATTCGCCAATCCATAATTTTCATGCCTTCATTTTGGCCATAAAGGAGCAGAATGGTGTCTTCATTGGTGGAGCTATCCAGCTCAGAGAAGAAACCAACAAAGATGATGCGGCGAGGTGCGTCCGCATCTTCAACCACCTTCAGCTTTGCTCTTTCCAGGGGGTTTGTTTTGGGTTCACTTTCCTTATCCAACCCCCTGTTGCCGCATCCCTACAGCCGACTGACAGACATCCTACGCGGAGAGTGGATAGTCCTCAAGGATTATGCCCAGATTCACTCCACACAACGCGACCCTAAAGGACACCGCCTTCGCAACACCTTCGCTGTCGCCGGGAGGCATGTCTACCTCTTCGCTAGGCGTCGGCATACTTTTCGCGGCGCGCTCTGTCGGAGTAGAGCTGTTGGATCTGGCCCTCTTATTGGCCGATGCTTTCTTGCTCAGAGGCCCTATTGGATCCTTAGCCAGTCCCCTGGCCTCCTCATAGTACATGCCCTTATCAATATAGCGCTTGAGACGACTCCTGGCGGCTTCACACACGCTCTCGAGATGTCAGATAGCAACTTCCCGGGACCTGTATCCCGGACAGTGCAGTGCATTTCTACATCATGCAGAGGACCACTTGACCGCGGCATTGCTGCAGAGTTAGTTTCGACTATAGCCGAAAGGCCAATATTGGCCTGGTTTTGGTTTTGGAGCTGCTCAGCTCCGTCTGGCTTTTGTAAAAACGTATTATTTTCATTTACAGTGAAACCCGCTTAAGGACCCCCCCCCCCCGCTTAAGTAACCAACATTTTTGGATACCGTGAATTTTTTTAATATAATGAGAAGAAAATCCCTTAAGTACCTCCCCGCTTACTTACCCAACCCGCCTAAGTACCTCAATTTTTCGTGCCCCATTTACAATTTTACTTATAATTTTCCCCTTTTAAGTTCTCTCTTAAAATTCCTTAAAATATTTACGTATTTTCAAATTCGGTAAAAAAATTCTAAAAAATCAACGGTAACTTTTAGCCACTTGAAACTTGCACATTATTGCACTAAATTGAATGGGCTATAAAACTGTATACTCAAAAAACTCTTCTGAGAAAAAAGTTTGAAATTATGATGAATTCTTTTTAAGCGTTCTACAAAATCTTAAGCTTAGGTTTATATAGTATTTGTTAGGGAATGAACTGCATTTTAATTGATTGAAAAACATTAAAAATTCATAAGTAAACATAAGTGGAAAATAATATCATTTTGAATTTGGTACAAAATGATATGTCCAACCTTAACTTTTTAAACAATTTAATTCTTGTAAAAATGACAGATCATTGCACTAAATATTTTTTTAATAAAGTTTTTCTTTACTTGTTTATGTGTTTAAATAATGCTACGATTTTGGTTTTAAACTATGTATACTTCATTAAATGTTGTTATTCAAGTATTTATGTAAGTTAATAAGAAGATGTAACTACATCAGTAATTATGTTCGCTTAAGTACCCGCATCGAGGTACTGAAGCGGGTTCTCTTAAGTACCCAACCCGCCTAAGTACCCAACCCGCCTAAGTACATCAAAAAGCTGACATTTTTCGTGAGGTACTTAAGCGGGTTTTACTGTATATTCATAGTAGGTCCCACGAGTATGGGGGAAAGTATGTCAGCTGGGACATATCCCCCATTATCCCGAGCCGGACTGCTTACAACACGAGGTCGCCAGGTATCTGGAGGCCACCGTTATGAGACACAATAACGTAGTGCCATTCATCCGATAAGCACGGTACGGATGACACTCGGAATTGCGGGTTTTGTCGAGTTGTCCTCTCTGGATCCGCCATATTCAGTAAAAGCAGGGGCACCTCTCGCAAGGTGTGACTCTTCGCCAAGTATGGTCGGTCTTGAACCATCAGTTCCTTACTCAGAGCATTACACCACTTATAGAGCAATACCAAGACCTTTAAAAGGAGTTCTCGCTCATTTCCTGAAATTTTGTAATCAAGGCGCGTGTGAGTTTCACTGTTCAAGCTTTAAGTGTACATACCAAGCAAAAAAAATTAAAACTTTTTGTACAACGGTCAGAGAGTCCGCGCTATAAAAAAGCTGTCATATCAGCAAAACGTCCGTTTTATGGTTATCTAAACAAGCGATAAAACAGCGTACATCAGGCTGCAAGGTCGGGAGGCCACAAAAAAAATGCAGTTCGTCATGCTAGGCATGTTGAAAGGTCTCTGAATACCAATAAACTTTGGTTCAAAATCAAAAATTTGTGCTTTTTCACCACAAAGCAAGTGACTAGATCTTATGTCAGAGGTGGAGACAGGTTTTTGCAGCACAAAGATAAAGAGTAGGAAGCCTGCCTTGACAACCAGAAACACTTCTAGTCAGAAACGCATTTTTACCAAGAAAAGCACTGGATTGGTAATATCTTGAAGCGGGGATTTACAGTTTCTACTATCACACCAAAATTTAATATTAATCAAAATTTTAACTTTTAAGGATAAAAATAAACATTTTCAGTCGAAATATGGGTTCAGGCGGAAATGCATCAGGGAGACTACTAACACCCCAAAATATTTAAACTGTCAAGTTTGTATGTGTACATTTAATGATGTAGGGCCGTGTTACGCCTTAGTGAGTAAGAACTGTAGTAAAATCGATGGTAAAAGAAAGGTGACAATAAATGAACAATTTCAAAGAATTTGGCAATTTCTGAGAATACTTTTCGCAGGCTTTTATACATTTTAACAGGACAATGATCCGAAACACTCTCCGAAACTGGGCCAAATAGATATTAAAACCCAAGTTTTTATAATCATGGAGTGGCTTGCGTCAAGCCCAGATTTACATCCGACAGAAAACTTATGGAAGTGTTTGAAAATGTGCAATTACGCAAATTAACACAATCGCCTTGGGCATGGTGTTGAGGAAAACCAGTAAGCAATCTCAACAAATTTCATCCAAAAACTGCGAAAGTATACCAAGTATACCAATTTATTAAAAATCAAGCAAATGGTACAATTTTCTATCGTGCAAAATTTGAATAATCTAGTTGCTACGTTTTTTGGCAATTTTCTTCTGTATCTGCATGTTTTAGTTATTCTTGTTATGGGTTTCTGATAAAATAAACATTGGAAATATGAAATCCGAAACTAGATTGCAAAAAATCGTAATATATTGCGAATATATTGCAAGAAAATTCACATTATATATTACTGTTTCGGTTTGGTCCTCAGTGTATATTAATAGTTGCAAATAAATTATAGAGGTTCACAAAAAATCAGTTTTATTACAAATTTGCAAAACTTTACGACTTTTTCATTGCTTACATATATAAATTTAACAACGTATGTTGCGTATTTTCCGCATAAAAACAGATTTTGTTCATGCGTTATATTGGAGAAAATGCGCACCACTTTCGACAAAAAAAAATGCAAAAATGAACGGGAATTTTCAGAGTTTTCAAACCTGCACATCATAATTGAATGGGCTACAAAATGTGTACAAAGTTTTAAACTTTGACTTATATGGTTTATGTTATAGAATCTACTATATTTTTATAAGAAAATTACGAAAAAAATGTATCACCCTTATGTAAAGTAAGCTTCCCGGTTTTGTGGAACGGAGAGGTGTACGTAGGGATAAATCGATACCATCAAGGTATTACTCAAATCAGTACTTGTACTTGTATCAAACAAGGTATCGATACCTACTCAGTATCGGAAAGGTTTTACATAGGCTAAGATTTTGCATATTTTTTAAAGTAATTGTATTATTTTTTTCACAAAAAAAATGCATTTTTACAGGATTATTTATCTTTTAATAATTTTTCACACAAAAATTTAAGACAACAATTATTTTTAGTATTTGATTTCAAAGAACAATAGAATACATTTTTACAAGATTAATAAATAAAGTTTTTTCATATAAAATGAGTTTAACAGAATAACTCCTTTTTTGTTATATTTCCCAAAAACATTAAATTTTCCAAGTGTTTTCCTGAAAGGCGGTTTCGAGATTTTAATATAGTTGTATCTGTTTTTGAGAAGAGCCTCTCGCAAGGGACAGATGACTCAACAACCGTTATGTGTATACGCAGCGTTGTCGTTGAGAATTTTCAGAAAGTCGAAAAAAGGGGTTCATTGACGAAAAAAGGGTAACCATATTATTTTTTCCTTTCTTTACTAGTAAAAGAATAAATTGGTTGAATTTAAAAAGAAAATAGTGGGACAAGCTTTTTACAAAACAAGGTTGCAAACATACACATAAATCGAGAAGAGTTACATTTCCCTTAAAAGTTTTAAGTGATGAATTTTTTCATACTTACACACATTAGGTGAAATTATTTATTTGGCTGTGCGAAAGTCCAATTTTGTAGGGGCACTTTTACATTATTTTTTATTGCCATTGTGTAGGGAATACACCAAAATAACATACACTTCACTTTGTTTTTGTAAAACAAAAAGCACCTTTAGACAACAATAAACCAAAGTTACACTCTCAAAACGTTATTGACACGTTCTATGCGCAACCGGTTTATTTTTGTAAGTTTCAAGTGCATTTTTTTTAGAGTTCGAACAATTAAAGGAAAGTTTTAAATGGAAAAACCAAACTATAAGTGACAACCTATGTTATAATTTAAAAAAGTGACTTTTTATCATTAATTTGCAAAAAAACTGACTTATTTGCATAACCTCAACAATTTTCTGATTTATTTCCATTTATGATTTTATGTAAGCTTTTACAACTTTGTTAACTTTCGGCAAACGAAATGGAAAAGGAAATGGATAAATTAAGATGTAATGAGTTGATTTTATTTTACTTAGCGCTCCGTTTTTAGCCGTTTTCAAGAAAAACGGTTTTTTTCTGGGCTATCATGCTATTACAAAAGACGAGTTGTTTGAAGTTTGGCTGATTGGATGTTCGAAAAAAGGAAAGCTTTTTTGGTTGTCAACCATGTGGGAAAAAAATTGGTGCTGCTGATATTTACGAAAGTTCCATGAAACTCTTAGAAGAAAAAACGCGTCTTTTTGCAATTATTTATCAAAGAAAGACGAAAATTATGGAAAGGATGCTAAAATATTTCGATCTGAAAACATAGCCTTTCTTGCTGATGAAGTTCTTTCCGAAATAAAAAAGCCAACTGTGTCGACCAGCAGCCGGGTTCTAACTTTCACTATCGCTGAAATGCTAAAATACGAAAGATAAAATTTTTCCGAGGTTTTAGCTATCTCCAAAAATTGCGGTTCGGTCCTCCCTTTCGCTAGAAGTAGCTTACCCTAAATTTTTTGGTGATAAATAGTCAATTTTAATGGTTATAAATAGTGAAAATGGAAGTATGTGGTAGCAAAAAAATAGCAGCCTCAATTTGGATTACATTTCATCTCCCGTAGCGTAGCCATTGCTATGTTACAAAGGCGGATTGAAATTTCGAAATTTTTTACTCAAAGTGAATAGAGCTTTGAGTATTCGTTTCAAAAACATTCGTATTCTTTTCAGGATTTGGTAAATGTGTCACAAAGCAGCATTTGTATTCTGAATATAAATAATATCGGTGGGGAATTTGGGAATACTGAAACCTCAAGTGAAAGTGAAGTGCTTTATGAAGACTATCTGCTTTAGAAATCTCTCCGCAAGGCATATCTGCGAAACATGTAGTAAATATTTTTCTTTTTTAATATAGGAATTTCCAGAAGAAACCAGTTATGTACATGTGACCATACTTATTTTATTATTTAGCTCATTTTAAGGGAGAGGGGTTAAGTATGGGTATATAACTTGTGTCAAAGTCAAGCTAATTGGACAATGTTTTTGAGTACTATTTACTTACACACATATACTCATCATTTGAACATACAAAAAAGCAGAAAAGTCGGGTTTGCGAAAGCCAAGTCAAGTTTTCACATTTTATTTCCTGCCTTTACACTTTTTTAACGTTTACCATCTTTTTACATTCAAATAATGCAATATTTTAGCTGCTATCAATTTCGCCCCGAAAAAGTTATCATTTGACCTAATGTGTTATAGGAGTAAATATTTTTTGATAGCACGGTTCTGTTAACATTTCCTAAAAAAGTCTCTTAAAAGGGGCAAAGGTCGCACACAATTTTGGAAAAGGGTCAAAAAATCAAAATTTTCAAAAAGTCGGGTCAAAGGGTACTGCCGCTCAAAAAGGGTCAAATTGCTCCTTTAGTCGTACAACGGCAACACTGTATAGACGGGCTTGCTTATATAGCTGCGGAATATATTGCGCATTTCTTCCAATTCCTCTAATGGGTTGCTTTTCAAAGAAGATGCTGAAGGATAATAAGTTTTGCGCTTCCGATAAAAGTAATTTTTTTTCGATAACTACTTGGGTCGCAGTAAAAAGTATCGAGTACAAAAATACTTGGTTAAATTGAGAAAAGTATCGAGTATGTACTTGGATTTACTTCTATCGATTTATCCCTAGGAGTACGCATCAAAAACTATTACTCAGTCCAAACACCCAACAGAAAGTTGCTTGCAATGAGGAAGCTATATATAAACTGATTGGGATGAAGGAAAGTGTTGAACGCATATCTGCGTCTACTTTTGGATGGCCACCTTCAAGTGTGTCTAAGACTATTGCAGAACCTGAGCGAGACGAGTCAGAATATATAGTGTATTTACAGGAAGTGGAAATAGAGCAGAGCTCGGCACTTTATGATTACGATTACATTTTGATTACTTAGGATTACGATTATTGTAATTGTAATACCGAAAATTTTCAGCAGTACGATAACTGTAATTGTAATTATAACATGCTTGATTGCGAATTATAATAATAATAATAATAGATTGGCGCTTACACATATGTTAGTGTTTGGCCGAGCTTCTCCTCCGACTTGTGGCGTGCGCCTTGATGTTGGTCCCGTTTTACGCCGACTCCGAACGGCAATTGTATTTTTATGAGAAGCTATTTTTCATGGCAGAAATACATTCGGAGGTTTGCCATTGCCTGCCGAGGGACGGCCGCTGTTAAGAAAAAACCATTTCTATATTTTTTGCGATGTTGCTTTGACCAGGGTTTGAACCCAGGTGCTGATGAGTGAAAGCGCGCACTGCTTACCACTACACCACAGCGGCCGACTGTAATCGAAATATGAATTGCATGATTGCGAATACTTTAATTGTAATCCTTAAAATTTGACGATTACGACTACTGTAGTCGTAATTGTACTTTTTATGATTACGATTATAGCAATCGTAATCCTAAAAATTTCAAGATTACAATTACCGTAATTGTAATCATGAAAATTAGGATTACGATTACAGTAGACGTAATCGTTAAATTTTTAGGATTACAATTAAAGTAATCGCAGTCATGCAATTCATGATTATGATTACAGTAATAAAGAAATTAGTTTTGCTTAGAGCAAATATTGATTTTTATACACTAAAATGGATTTAAATTATGCATTCGCATATTTGTTTGAAATTGTTGTAATATTCTACACATACTCGTGGTCGCAGTATTTCCAATAAAGTTTGATTTTGATTCACTGTCCTGTGTTGTCGCACAAAGAGGTGGGACCTACAGTTTTACGCCGACCCGAAAGGCGATTACATTTTTAGGGGAAGCTGTTTTTCATGACAGATATACCTTCGGAGGTTTGCCATTGCCTGACGAGAAGCGACCGGAATTAGAAAAAAAAAATTTTTGGTTTTTAATTTTTAATGTTGGGTTGAACCGGGCTTGAACACAGGCCCTGCGAAATGGTAGCGCACACTGCTAACCAATACACCACAGCCGCTTTTTTACTGTATTATTTCAACTTTAAATCAATTTTACATACTTTTCGGTGAAAGTTCGGCTCATTTACTTAACTACAAAACCTCTACAGAATATCAGAAAATCACAATCAACATTTTCTTGATTACGATTACGTTAATTGTAATCATAATATTTTTAGGATTACAATTAAACTATTCGTAATCATAATTTTCATGATTACAATTACTGTAATTGTAATCTTAAAATTTTTAGGACTACAATTACGGTATTCGTAATCATGTTTTCCATGATTTCGATTACAGTAATCAAAGTCCCTAAATTTTTAAGATTACAATTATTATAATCATAATGGTAACATTTATGATTACCAGGGAACGGATTTTATGGAAATTGCCTTTTTTTCTGCTAAAGAGATAGAGTATATTCGATTAAGAATGTCCACGATTTAGCTTTCCCTGATTCCATATATACACATTTGATGTTGCCTTTTTTTGCCTTTTTTTAATATATTTGCCTTTTTTTGCCTTTTCTACCTTTAGAAAAGTGATTATAGCATTTACAATTTTTTTTTTTTTAGATTAAAAAATATACACATGCCCATGCGGCTTATAGAAGCTCAGGGACCTCTTGCCAAATTAGTGTTGAAAAAATTCAAAGCCGTTTTCTCCGCTAACGTAGGCTTGAAGACAAAAAGGGGTGTGGATAAAATTGTAAAGTGCGAGGAAAACGCCCTTATTCCTGATAATATGAACGTTTCAAACGTTCCATATTTAAATTGGGATCCCTTGTATCAACTTACGTCGATCGCACATTTAGTACATTCAAGGCTTTTCTTCGCGAAAATCGAATCAAAATGCTGCCAGAAAACTTCAAAATGCATCTTGTGGTTCAATGTTACTACAACTATACAGACTAAAGTTTTATGAGTTAGAAACTCGAAAGGATAAAATAGTCAAAAATTCAAAGTACAAATTTTTCATATAATGAAACTAGTTCATAGTTTTTCTCTTTTTACTTGTAATATAAACATTTCTAAAAAAATATATTTTTTGATTGTTCTTCGTATTTTCTGTCTTTTTTTAGCGCCTTATTTTGGTTTTTTGCAATACCTTTTTTTTTGCCTTTTCCTGCCTTTTTCGCTATTTTATTTTGCCTTTTTTTGCCTTTTTTACAATACCTAGTGCCTTTTCCTGCCTTTTTCGCTATTTTATTTTGCCTTTTCCAGCCTATTTCGTTACTTTATTTTGCCTTTTTTATAGGTTTTTAGGTCCTAAAAATCCGTTCCCTGATGATTACAATTAAAGTAATCGTAATCGTTTATAATTTAAGGATTACAATTACCCAATCGTAATTGAAATGTAATCGTAATCAAAAATTACCCAGCTCTGAAATAGAGATACGCCGGACTAATCCGGATCAACTGCAGTTGATTCCCGAGTTGATCCGGATCAACGCTGCCGTCTGTTTATGCTTTAACTCTATGTTTTATATGCAAAAACGTTTTACAATTTCAGTAAATTGAGAAAAAAGAGTTAGCAGTTATAGGCAAAAGCCATTCGAATATTAAAATTTGTTGTTATTAAATAGAAAGACATTTTCGAGATAACTAAAAACACTCGACAAAAAAATGTCAGCCTTCTTTTAAATAATTTAAGCTCCATCATATTATCGCAACTGGTACGTAACGACCCGGCGATATGCACATAAAGCGATTGATCTTTTTGTTGTATTAATTTCTTGGACATATCAAACATTATCTAAAACATGTCGACTATAATTCAATTATTATCTTCTTACTTTTTACAGTTCCGTTTAAGGAAGTTCCAACGTTATGTAAAAACCTTAAGAAAATTCCAAAGTATTTTGCTTGAATGGAAATAGCGGCTACAACAACCCCGCCCAGTTAGGCTAATATCTCAGTCGTTGTCGTCATGTTCCACTAACGGCAGCCCCAAGAAGCGTGCAGCCTCTATGGGGTCGGTCCATAGGGACGACGCCGTTAGGGTTGTGGGGTTTTCCGGGCATGCGAAGAGATGTTTCCAGTCGTGAGGGGTCTCTCCGCATGCCGGACATTCGTTCGGCACATCCGCATTTAACCTACTCAGGTAGGAATTTAGCCTGCTCTTTCTGCTCTGCTCTTCGTGATGTTCGGTTGATTATTCATATTTAAACATACATACAGTTTGGCCAAATTCAAAATGATACTATTTGCCGCTTATGTTTATTAATTTTTAAGATTTTTCAATTAAGATACAGTTCATTCCCTAACAAATACCATATAAACCTATGCCCCTACTACGGTTTACAACTCAACTACACTACAGTTGAAAACTTACAATTTAGTATTATCGATAACAACTCAACCTGTCAAAAAAATTTTGGTTGTATGTATTTATATCGTCTTACAACTTTTCTGTGGTATTACCGTTTACCACCCTGTGCTAGTCCGGTTGACAAATATATCGTAAGTTGACAACTCATTACTAGCAGTTGTTTTGAACAAATTTTACGCGAAAAAGGGAAGCGGGTAAATAAATTTTTTTAGTTTGTTTTAAACCAATATTTAAATCAGTAATTTCTTACAAAGTTGTAGAAAAAATAAATTTACAACGAAACAACAGTTTGAGAAACTAGTTGTGCTGATGGAGAAGCATCCCGAAACTGGACGGGGCAAGCCGCAATTTGGAAGCAGCAAAAGTAAATGCAAGGAATTGTGGGAGCAGTTGCGCCTAGTGGCCGGGCGTTCGGGGTAGAGAATATACCACCGGTCATGGATGGCAAAGAAATAGAAGACGCCTTA
The DNA here is from genome assembly GCF_013731165.1 of Rhagoletis pomonella. Classification (NCBI taxonomy): domain Eukaryota; kingdom Metazoa; phylum Arthropoda; class Insecta; order Diptera; family Tephritidae; genus Rhagoletis; species Rhagoletis pomonella. The sequence goes on from NW_023458563.1 coordinate 30,833,404, forward strand.
GTTGCAGCTTCGTACATGGTTGACGAGCCCCAGATGGCAAACCTTGAAGATCGGCGCTCTTCGTCAGCATCGCGTTTACAAAATCGCCGCAAAAGCTGCAATTTAGAAACCCAAAAAGAGATACTAAAAAAAATTTATCAAATGGCATAAACGAAAAATTTTGAATGTTTTTTAATTTAATTTCTCAACATGAAGTGATATTTTTGTTTAAATTAATTATAAGTTTTGCAACCCCTAATTTTAAGAGCACATGGAGTGATAATTTTTTAAATTAATTATATGTTTTGGAACGCCAAATTTTAAGAGCACATGAAGTGTTATTTTTTCTTTAATTAACTATTTTGAAAAACCTAATTTTAATTTAGTGAAAATTAAATATAAGTTATTTAATCATTGAAAATAAAAGAAGACTGAATGGAGTACATATAATTAAATGTGAATTAGACTTTTTGATTTATATTAAATTGATAACAAAATATTATTGCGAATTCTTCTGGCGGCATCCTCGTCTTCTCTTTCAATGCTTAGGTTTTCATTGCTTAGTTCCGTACTTGGAGCGGTTGCAAATTCTTCAGAAAGTTCCACGCGAAAGTGTTTACAAATATATTATGCAGAGCGCAGCAAGCGTTCACAATTTGTGTAGATTTTTCTGGTGAAAAATATAAGCCACGCACAGATAAAAGGCAACGAAATCGGCTTTTCAATATTCCAATCGTCCGTTCTACAATATTTTGAGCCTTGGAGTGTATTGTATTATAGTGAGCTTGTGGTGAACCCGCTTCTGCCGTGCGGAAAGGAGTGATTAAAAGAATTTGTAGAGGCTAACCACCGTCGCCTTTAAGAATTATTTTAAACAATTTATTTTTGTATTAAATGCTAATGACCATTCTTACCTAAAATCCAGGAATTCCTCTGTATGTTTCTCGGCAAATGCACTTTCAAATCGCTTACGTTAAAAACAAAAGAATCGTGATTTACGCCCGCATGCCTAGCATTCACATACCGGATAGCCATTTTGTAATCGCAAAGCTTGAAATCGAAATAGTTGTTATGATCATTTTCTTTTAAAGTATTATTTACATTATTACATTTTCACTTACAATCATGACGTTTAAACTGTAGTAGCCTTTCCTGTTTAGATAAAGATGTTGCACTTTTTGAATAGAATGCAATTTTTGACGCGTTTTGCTCCTCTTCGGTCATTTAAGTGTTAATTTTATGATATTTAAAACCTCCTTAATAACTACAGATATTGTAGGTTGCGCCAGTCCAACATTAAAATCATTTCCATTAAACTTTTGATAACTGCCGTCGGCAAGGAACCTGGGGGTACAGCCGTTCCTCGCACACGTTTCTGGAAATGTTCTTCCATCTCGTTTAGCAAAAAGCAAAATGCTTCCTTATTTAAACGAAAGTAGCTTATGAATCTGCAAAAAACATAATTAAAATGCCATTCAATTGCCATTATTTCTTACTTGCTGCTTGGAAGTTCCAAAGGATTCGAGTGATCACGAAGCCTTTTTCGTATGCGCATCAGTTTTGGGACCAACATCTTCATCGTTGTAAAATAAATCAACGCTTATGTCCATTTTACTATGTATTTAAATAAAAACACTCTTTCGTAAACATTAAGTAAAATATGTTTTAATTTTTCGCCAATAACTCATCAGCTGTTTAATTATCTGTCAAATCGTCACTTTTTTAGGTTGGCAACATCAGTACAATTTCACCTGAAGTTAGTTGTAATTCGTAATGCCAAAAAAGAGTTGAGTTTTTTCAAAGTTGAGTTGTTTCAATTTCAATTCAACTGAGTCGAGTTCTAAACCGTAATAGGGACTCTAAGCTTAAAATTTTGTAGAACAGTGAAATTCATCAAAATTTCAAACTTTTTTCTCAGAAGGGACCTTATTCAATTTTAATGTAACAAGTTGCAAGTTGCTAAAATTTACCGTAGATTGTTTAAAGTTTTTTCGCCGAAGGTGTTGCGGTTACTCAGCTGATCTTTTTTTAATATATTTTATTTATTTATTTATCTATAGAAAATTGTATTCTTGCAGACTATTACACTGTACAACAGGCAAAGAATCCCCGGGGGGTTTCTCAACGGTTTCTTAAGCTTTTGGGTCCGCTGAATCCGAATCTGAAGTCAGAATTTTCGAGTCACCCTAGGTTTTCTTTAGAGTACGTGGTTTATTCAAAAACCGGAATTTGTAGAAAAAAAATATATGTTTAGAATCATTGAACAAGTGTAACTAAAGGTTTTTGGGGTCAAGGAACTAAAATATATGATTTACTTTTAGATTTGACCGCATACAGATTTCACTATAGTACAAAAATTTGGTGTTTTAGTACATTTTTTATACCCGACCGCACTTGTGGACAAGGGTATTAAAACTTTGTTCACATAACGGTTGTTTGTAACAGCGAAAACGAATCGAGATAGATAAAAACAAATGTATATATAAATAATCAGAATGAAAAGAGGAATCGATTAAGCCATGTCTGTCTGTCCGTCCGTCCGTCCGTCCGTGTACACGATAACTCGAGCAAAAATTGAGATATCTCAACGAAATTTGGTATTTAGATTACCCTTTACCCAAGGTAGGTTGGTATTGAAAATGGGCGAAATCGGTCCGTAACCACGCCTACTTCCCACATAACGATAGTTTTCAGATATACGAACACTGCGATATTTCAGTAACTATTGACGCTTATTCACAATGACTTTTAGACGTGAAATAAGAGTATTATAAATTTTTGGTAAATGGGCGTAGCCACGACCACTTATATATCTTGTGTATTTCTTGGTAAGCGCTACACCAAAGATCGTAAATCTATAAGAAGGGACAACACGTTATAATTGTAACGAGTGGGAATATCAGGAGCGTGCTTTCTCTTTTGCCCAAATACGTTTTGTGATTGGATGAAAAGAGAAGACACGCTCCTGATGTTCACACTCGCTACAATTATATCGTGTTGTCTCCTCTTATAGATTTACGTTCTTTGGCTACACTAATTCCTCCCAAACTTGGCAAAGTTGTTAGCCTTGGTACAACATGGCAAACGGCTGAAAATTTTTAAAATCGGACAATAACCACGCCCACATCCCATATTACGGTAATTTATAGAAACCCGAAATCTTCGATAAATCTTAAATACAGAAGCTAATTTATTCAAAATTGATGTTTGCAATAATTATTTAGCAAAAAACACGTTTATGATAAAATTTTGGAAAATGGGCGTGATACCGCTCACTTATGACCAGGTGTGTATATCTCGGTAACCGTTCCCATAATAACAATCCCTTGAAAAGAAGTAACATTATTATAGAATTTTGGAAAGTGGACATGATACCGCCCACATCTAACTATACAGGGTGTCCCAGAACTCAACGTCAAGCCGAAACGGGGTGGCAGGATTGATTGTAACCATCATGAGAAAAATCAGAAAAAAAATCTGTCCCATGCAGTTTGAAAATTATGGGCATTTAAGAAAAACCTAGAAATTTGGTCAAACTGTAACTATTTTTCGGTTATTGTGGTTAATTTTTATTATTTTTGTTCATTTAAACTTTGGAACCTTAACCCTAAATAACATTTCTAGTGAGGTTTTTATTTTTTTACTCGTTTTTTTTTTAATATGAAACTAACAAGTATTGTACCATTTTACAATCCTGATTAAATGTGCGAACTTCTAATGCCACTTGCCAAGGCACTTTAGTACATTTTTTTTAAAGGAGGGCATTTCAAAGTCGACAAATTATAAAAATTTTAAATTCATAGTTTAACAAATAGTCTTAATTCTAGAAAACTTGGGGTAATTGTGTCATTATTTTTGACTTGGGTTCTAGAAATGTTATCTAGGGTTAAGGTTCCAAAGTTTAAATGAACAAAAATAATAAAAATTAACCACAATAACCGAAAAATGGTTACAGTTTGACCAAATTTCTAGGTTTTTCTTAAATGCCCATAATTTTCAAACTGCATGGGATAGATTTTTTTTTTGATTTTTCTCATGATGGTTATAATCAATCCTGTCAACCCGTTTCGGCTTGACGTTGAGTTCTGGGACACCCTGTATAAGTTTATCTCATTAAATATAACGGAACATACTATCCTAATTCTTGGAAATAGGGGTAAAACCACTCTTCTACCATGTAACGGTAGTTTTGAGAAAGGCTAAAAACTAAATTTAATACTTGCGCCGGGTATTTAATGTTCGGCTCCACCCGAACTTAGACTTTTTTACTTGTTAAATCAAATTTTAATCAATATACATTTATTGGAACGCAAAAAATGTATTTGGAACAATTTTTATTAAGTTAGTAAAAAACAACAACAACCTGCAATCAGCTGAGGTATAAGTGTTAGCTATTTTGGTGAAATCACTTCAACATCATCAGACTTTTTCCCGAGATAAGGACTCGAACTCCCCCCTTGTAAGTCCGCGGCAACTGTGAGTAGTTGGTCATCAACCAAATCGGCTATCGATGCCCTGTGTAAGTTGTTACTATTTTTTAGTTAATATATCGCACACCTAGATCTAAAGTGAGTTAACTTTAAATTCATACACGGACTCAACGCAATTAATACAAAAACAGGTATAATAGTAGTTTTTTTTTGGTAATGTATATAATCATGAAGAACAAATTACTCGCATTAATTGGACGTAAGTTCTATCATTTGATAGACGCAAAAAAATCGCCATACATTTTTTTTAGTTGATCGCACTTTAGATCTAGGTGTGCGATATATTAAGTAACATATAGTAAGGACGGGGCTTTATTAGCTCATCAAAAAAGTAAATTTGTAGAGGGGTACCTAAATATCCTGACTCCAGCGCCATCTATGTTTTAGGTAAATTTTTTTGCCGAAGCACTTATAAAAAAGTTAATACCCGTTAATCCAGGTCGTATTATAAAGACGGATTCTCTAAATATCTCGACCCCAGCGCCATCTGTCGGCACAATTTTTCGCAAAAGCATATTTTATGATGCAGAGCATCCGATGTCGCACAGTGGGCGCCTGATACAAGTTAGCCGGAAAAAATATTTTATTGCTTCAGATTCTTAGATTTGTTGTAAAAAGTGGCCATACAAAAATTTACTTGATCAAGGATCTACTAGATGACACCAGAGGTAGTGCTGCAAGTCAAAAAAATACATCGACTTTTTTTCCATTCGATGCATCGAAATATAGCATCGATTCATAACGATATATCGTATATAAACATCGATATTTTCGATGCATCGAATGAAAATATCAACTAAAAATATACAACAAGAAAATTAAACAATCGGAGCTTCGATAAATGTTTAAGTATTAGCTCACAGTGAAATGTATTTATTGATTTAAATAATTACAAATACCAGTTCTTTTGTTATTTTGAGAAGCTTTCGAAAAAAGTTTTTGAAAGGTACTGAAGTGGCGACAATAGGCATAGTAAAATAATATAAAGTGTGCCAGCTAGCAATGATATTTTATTTCGGTACACTTATTTGGTAATTTATTATCATAATTTTTTCTTTCATTTGACACCCTTTTGAGTGTGAACTTATTGATTTGAGAAAAAAAAACATGTCAAGAAATTCTTGCCGATTGTGTAAAAGGACACATAGCGTTGCAGTACTGATGTTTTCAGTCCCTCATGATGAGGACCTAACCTGAAATCGGACAGAAAAATGGCGCAACTCAAATTTTGCTTTGAAATAAGCATACATCAGTTTATATTATTTCACTATGTTTATAAACTATGTGAAATAATTTTGGAAATTGTTGTTTAAAATCTTCCCAAATTTCCATAGGGTTTTAGAGTGTCAATATCATATCAACTAATATCATTTTGTGATGGTTGTTTGGCAATAAACGTTCCTAGTAATAAATCAGCAATTCATTAGTGCAAATAACTCATACCTTTTGCATACTATTAATAGAATGTATATTCTAATATACGCATTTTTAACTGTCTTTGAAACGTAGGGAAAATCTTCTTTTTTTTTCGGAACGTTGCGAAATTCCGTCTACTGCCAGAAACACAAAATAAAAAACAGAACTTTTGCAACGATTCGTATGAATATGAAAGATTTTCCCTACGTTTCAAGGGCAGTTAAAAAATGCGTATAATTTTCGTCACGAAATTGATATCATCAATTTTGTGTTTCTAGTTCAGCTTCCGTCACTCGAAAATTTTACCTCAAAGAGGTGTTTTATTTGTATGTTATACTCCTATATTGGCAGGTAGTACCGTCCGAAAACATTCCAGTGCAAATATGTCAATAAACACGTACGAAAGAAAGGGAGCACATACGTTTATAAATAAATATGTACACAACATTTCACAAAAACGCGTCTCGGTTTGATTTCGGAATGCTTACACATTGTTAGCTTACTGTAATATAGAAGTATTACATATCAAATAAAACACCTCTTTGAGGTAAAATTATCGAATGACGAAAGCTAAACTAGAAACACAAAATTTATGATATCAATTTCGTGACGAAAATTATACGCATTTTTTAACTGCCTTGAAAACGTACGGAAAATCTTTCTCCTATATACCAGATGAAAGCTAAGGTTTTGGGCTAGACTTGTGGAAACTTAGAATAAAATCGACTGACCAGTTTTTAAAAAATTCCCGAAATGTATATTTTCAGCAGCCCGATTTTTAGTTTTCAGGCGATAACGTTATAACATATTTATATTTTATAAACACAAAAAATAGCGTTAGATAGCTTGTTTGAAGACCCTTCTACTGATATCCACATCATTGACATGGACTGAGTAGTGTGGCCTCAGTGGTAGTTTAAAAAATTGCCTTTTTTCGAATTTCAGGCAGCAGCCACGCCCACATAGGCGTACAAATCAAAACATCCTGGAACAAAACCTTCTTAGTTTTTTTTGTTCTTTAATTCCTGAAAGTTTGAAAGAAATTAAATGAAGGTACGTACAGACGCCACATACATACCAAAGCATCTCGTAGTGGAGACACGAACCAAAACACATTTACCTCTATATCTTTCCAACAAGTAGCCCGAGCGTAATATATAAGGTATCGATTGAAAGGTATTGGCCTATAGAATAACACTAAATATGTTGGGTGTACCCACATGCCCCCTTAAACCGACAAAAGCCAAAAAACGTTTTTTGTTTCGCAACACTTTAGCCTAATTTTTAAGAATCCGGTTAATCGTTTATGAAGCTTGAATACATTCTCTGGACACACTCTGCAAGACTTTTCCAACGATATCTCAAACATGTCGATTGGACGTCTGGATAAAAACTTCCAAATCTCGTGTATATATAAGCGAGTCATTTCAGCATGCTACTGTGGCTGCTTTCGTCACTCGCGCGCACTGCCGTGCGCTGTGATAGTACATAAATAGTGGAATTTCCACATTTAGAATAGTTATTAGAGCAAAGAGTTTGGAAGCATACAAAATAATTTTATTATGTACAGTGTACATTGCGCACAAAAGTCGATGCATCAAAAAAAATACATCGACATATCGATATATATCGGAAGGTCCAAAACAATGGTTTTATTCGATGCATCGAATATTAAACATCGATGTATCCGATGCATCGAATATTAAACATCGATGTATCCGATGCATCGATATTTTTTCTGCATCCCTTACCAGAGGTCCTTTGAGGAGGGTTTGTAGCAAAAACGGTATATTGAGGGTATCTATATATAAATACGCCGCTATAAAGTTTTGAACCCCCTTTTTTTGGGGAACCGATCGCTTGAAAAAATATAACTTCCTCTAATCCAGAAATGTTAACCCAATTATACAGGGGGCGTGTCGTCTGACATACAGACTAAAATGTGCAAACTGATGTATCTCTAAAACCAATTACGCTGGGGAACGGCAACTTGGCACGGATGCATAAATTGTAAATACACTACTTACGGCGATAAATGATAGGTATTGGAAGAGGGAGAGTGGCACTTCCAATACAAACTGAAATTCTCAATCGCTTATCTCTGGAACCGCTTTTGCTAACATCCTGAAAATTGAAACAGCTACATAGGTTAACAATACCGTACTTATGGCGAAAGGTGGTAGGTTTTGGAATAGGTGGCGTGGCATCTCCCATGCAAACCGAATTTCAAACATCGCTTATCTCTGCCGCTTTTGCTAACGTACTTATGGCGAAAAGTGGTTTGTATTAGAAAGGGGGATGTGGCACCTCCCATACAAAATACAATTTCCATATCGTTTATCTCTGGAACTACTTACGATAAGGTTATGGATACACCTACATCTACAAACATAGAAAATGGCAAGAATCATTCAATTGGGACTTGTTTCCCAGATTTCAAAATCGCATTGAATGATTGTTATTTTGTGGAAAGGTTTCTAGAAAGATTTTTCTTCCGATAGGGGGCTTAGGGATTGAGAGCTATCCTAAAGAATCCTATTTATGGTCACATTTGCTTTATCTTTTGAATACTTGCTACCCAAACGTGTGATGCAAAAATATTGATTTTTGGCCCAATCCTGACAAAACCCGTGTGAACATCTTCCAGGTACTTTCTTAACTTCTACCGATTCTGATGGAGAGAAACAGGAGTTTATGTAGATGTTGGAAATATAGTTTTTAACCTTTCCAGAGGCTCTGAGACTAATATAATCGAAAAACGTAGTTACAGTTTAAATTGCAAGGCAATTACTATTTCAAGTTTGAAAGTAAAATTGTTTAATATATTAAATTATTTTTTAATAAATATATAACTTATAACTACATATTTGTTTTTTATATATATTTTTTGAGTTATGTCTGCGAAAAGTCACTGTCGGAGTGTGAACTTTCATCTGCTTCATCAGTCGCAACTCTTGGGTAACTATGACCATTTTTTCACAAAAAAAAATTTAAGAAAAGTACATGAGAGTACATTGTTTAGCTTGTCCAAAAAAGTTCGTCTTTGTTCATATTTTTTGAAGAAAAAACGCCTACTTTTGACACATACTGTAGCTACATCCCTCATTACATATTACTGGTTTTTATTCCATAAAAAAGAACATCGTTTTCTATGTCAAATACATTCTTTTCAGCGTTCTGTCACACCACTGTGAAAAACAACACACCACTTTTCAAAAATGTCTATTAGATTTGTGTAATTTTTAGGAGAAAGAGGTTTCAACACATCAAATTTGACCTACAAAAAAACTACTAAAGTGGGCTTTAAAGCACCAAAGGATAATTTTTTGCTATGTAAATGGACATTTCTTAACAAGTTGGAATTATCAAAATTTAAATTAAAGGAGACATAAAAAAAATTTCTTATTTCTTTAAAGGCCTCCTTATAAACAATACTTTAATTTTTTGTTGGGGTGTAGAAGCATAAATACTATTCGGACATCCCACTCGTGAGCATCCGACATATAATCACATATCAAAGCAAAGCCTCACAGAATACTGAAGACTTTTAAATTAAAACGGAAGGTCTGTGGGAATATATAGGACTCCTGACAGAAACACATCTTCTCGTTTGCCGCACCCAGTAATAATTCTTTATGCAATCATATTGGTCTCCACTTTCTTTACTACATTATTAAGGTTAGGTGAATCAAGGTACTGAAAGAAAAATTAAATGCGCTTTAATTTTTAAATTGATATTCTCTGAAGACGGTATGCGTGGCGGCGTGCTACGACTTCTTGCAAACTCTCATCGCTGTTTAGTTTACAACAGATCATTCCGTTTAGCTGTCTGCTTGTAATGGGTCCAAGGTGCCATGCCCCTGGCAAAAGCTCACTCTCTTTCAGTTTACTATAAACGCAACGCCCTCTTGTACAAACTGATTTGTATACATTTACCATAGATTTTCTCACCAAATTTCAAAGTCATGTGAGTTAGGAGTCCGAAGATATAGCTAATGCGAGATCTCACGGCTATGGAATGCACCGCGGCCCTTATACTAACTCACTAATGTTTACCTCGCTATAAGCGCGTACTTTATGGCGATTTCGTTTCAATAAAAAATGTTGCCTTCTCATCGCCCTCTTCTTAGTGTATGTGCGTAGAGGCCAAAGAAAAAGATGCATTTTCGGTAGAAACGAAATCGGCATTAGTTATGTCTTCACACTAAATTTCGAAGTCATGTGACTTATCGTTCCTAAGTTATAGCTGATTAAAATTTAACGCCTGTGAGATGTTCCATGCCCCCTTTTAACAAACTTATTTATATACATGGATAATTTAGTTTAAACATCTGTCATAGATCTGTCTTCACACCAAATTTCAAAGTCGTGTGACTTACGGTTCCGAAGTTATTGCTGATTAAGAGTTTCACGCCTATGGGATGTGCCACGCCCCTTGTACAAACTCATTCATATATACCTTACTATAAGCATCTACCATGGATGTGTTTTCATACCAAATTTCAAATTCATGTGACTTATGATTCCGAAGTTATGGCTGATTAAAAATTTCTTAACTATAGGATACGCCACGCCCCCTTTTTAAAAGTATATCTACTTTACAATAAGCATCCACCATAGATTTGTATGGCAACACACTAAATTTCTAAGTCAAATTTGAAGTTATGATTCCTTGACCCCAAAAACCTTTAGTTCAATGGAAAAATACAAAATTTGTTTTCTACAAATACCTGGATAAACCACGTAGTCTACAGAAAATCTAGGGTGACCCGAAAATTCTGACTTCAGATTCGAAATCAGCAGACCCAAAAGCTTTAGAAACCGTTGAGAAACCCCGGGGGATTTTTGAAATCTTAAATTTTGTTTTACTGTGTTATAATCAAAGGCGATTTTATATTGTATTAAATACATGCGTATATAGTGGGAAAGCTTATGAGTAAAGTAATAACACTGTGAGACAAATGGTAGGGGTCAGTGATCGGGAAGGGTTCAAACTACCGGGGAAAGTTATATCGGTAAAAAAGAAGTTATACGTGTCCCGGCGTTTCGCTGGGTCACGTCTAGGAATCGAGATATATCGATTTGAAGTTAGTAACTATCATATAGGGGAAATTGTCACCTTTGGTGGTCCTTTTTTTGACATAACTCAAGAACCACTAATCCGATTTTGCTCAAACAAATTTAAAAAAATTAAAAATTACAATTCCTTTAATCTGTTCATATAACGTTTTTCTATATAATCAACAGTTTTGCCGGTAAAAATAAATGTATGAAGAAAAAAAAAAAATTTTTGCCTAAAATATTAAATTTTTTTATTTTTTAAATCCATACAAAATCCAAAACGGAAAAAAGGCAAGTCGTATTACTTTCACGCAAAGTCACATAACCTTTAAGCAAAATGAGACATAGATCATGAAAATCGATGGACGCGTTTCGCTTTTATTCACAATTAAGTGAAGGTATCTCATTTTCACAAGAATATTGATTTTATGTTTCAAGGAATTTGGATAAAATTTATTATATATTATTTATTATTAACACTTTTTGGATTTTTTATGAATTTAAAAAATAAAAAAATTTAATATTTTAGGCAAAAAATATTTTTTTTCTTCATACATTTATTTTTACCCGCAAAACTGTTGATTATATAGAAAAACGTTATATGAACAGATTAAAGGAATTGTAATTTTTACTTTTTTTAAATTTGTTTGAGCAAAATCGGACTAGTGGTTCTCGAGTTATGTCAAAAAAAAGACCACCAAAGGTGACAATTTCCCCTATATGATAGTTACTAACTTCAAATCGATATATCTCGATTCCTAAACGTGACCCAGCGAAACGCCGGGCCACGTATAACTTGTTTTTGACCGATATAAGATTTCCCGTTGGTTTCATCCCATCCCGATCTTGACTGTCGCATAGTGTAATCAAAATGCTGAAAATTTGTCTCTCTCTAACACATTGGCGAATTGTTTTTTTAATTTCGTCATTTTTTTGTTTGTATTACAAATGAGAAATACAGGAAAAAACTTAGTATCATACGGGCATGAGCGTTGCGCTTGACAGCTTGTTTTTTTCTAACTTCTTGGTCACTGTAGCCGAAGGGTTAGAGGTGCGTTTTCCACTCCGAATGACGTGGATTCGAGCCCTGGCAAAGGCAATGTCGCAAATAATATAGAAAAAACGGCAGCCAATGGCAAACCTCCGAGCGTATTTCTGCCATGAAACAACTTCTCATAAAATCCATTAGCCGTACGAAGGCGGCGTAAAGCTGTAAATCCCTCCATTTTTGTAACAACATCAATACGCACACCACAAATTGGAGGAAAAGGTCGGCCAGACACTTAGCGTGCAAGCGCCAAAATATTATTATTGTTATTCGAATATCCGGCTTACCATACTTTTGGAAAGATCAGTGAAATTACTACACTTTTGCAAAGAAATTCAACATCCGCATTTTTGGCGAAAGAAAATTTAATTTCTGAATTACCTATGTGGAAAAAAGAGCAATGAATGTTTCCAACTCTCTCATTCCTCTCATTTCGCTCACTTCATTTTTTTTTTGCTGTGTCCAGTGTGACCAGACGATCGCAAAAAGCGAAGCTAAATTCGTTTTTAAAAAAGGTTAGAAAAAGTTGTACGCTATGAAAATTGAAGTCAGAAGGAAGTCAGTATATTCATTCCTTAAAAACATGCATACTTCAATATATCCAAAAAGAAGTTCAGTTTAGGATAAAAAAAATTTAAAAATTTCAACATCAGAGTACAGAAGTAGTACGCCAACAAATCAAATTAAAAAAAAAAAACCGTTTTACAGATAAATTCTTAGTATTACTTTTTAAATACGGTAAATAGTAGTTTTATAAATATTAAAGCTTTTTAGTAAGCTTAGTTACTTAGTTTTATAGTTCTGGTCAGAATTTTGTTATGGATATTTTGAGTAAAAAAGGACAGAAAAGTTAAATGCTAAATCTAGCCTCAAAAAGGTTAACCTGGTCACACTGGCTGTATCTTATTATTGTATTTGATACAGAATTTCGCTGCTTGCTACCTATATACCCTACAAGAATTGTGTGGTGGAAACTAACACATTCTCATTTATCTTCCCTGCAAGAACAGTTACTACCCTACAAGAATTGTGTGATGGAAACTAACACATTCTCATTTACCTTACTAACACATTTACAAACTTTGCGTTGGTTAAAAAGAGACAACTAAATAATGCCATAAGTCGGAGGAAGACGGAACACAAATGTTTACATCAGATTTTTCACACTGCCCTTTAGAATTTGATAGAAACTTGTAGG